>NC_041009.1:4862571-5166169 GCF_004193775.1 Glycine soja
CTTATGTTCTTAAACACAATTAAAAAATATTTGATACAAAACATTACACCACTTGTATATGTAAAAAAGATTGCTACTTCATAATCTATGAGATTTAAGATTGCTACTTTATATTTTTTTTATATAAAATTCCTTATATTAGGACTGTATTGTAATTTTCTTATTAAGAAAACATAACATTATGCATTGCATATAAAATAAAAATTAAAAAAAAATCGGGGAAAGGAGACATGGCTCCCTTCTAATACATGCGATAATGACCAAAAAATCTTCGTCCAAAAGTTATATTGAACTTAATCAACTCAAATAAGATTTCAAATTAAAGTTTTATGGATAAAAAAAATGTAATTAAATTTTTTTTACTAAAAGTGATTAATCAAAAATAAAGATTAATAATCAACTTTATAGATAAATATTATAAAAAAAATACATGAGATATTAACGTGGCCTATACTTTCTACATATCACCTTTGATTGCGCCTGGTTTTCCCCCACTGAAATGGCTAAAGTGATCTTGAATTCCACTCCTCCTCCACTTTCTTTCTGCACGCTACTTTTTTTCATTTCCATTTCTCTCACACGCTTACACGTGTAATGCCCTATAATCCAATTTAAACACACAATAAAAACCGTGGATTGTTGATTAAACATTTCAAATTTCAACCATATAATAACTGTGCTTGACGACAAGGTGGACACATTCTGCGAATTGAAGGGCACAAGGTATGATGATAATAAACACAAAACGGGGAACGAAAACAATATATGAGGAATGGAAATCAGAAGGCAATAAGGCTTTACGTGTCACTCAACTCTCACACATGGGTGATGGGAATAATGCACTATGCAGATCTTAAAAAAAAAAGTTTTCATTTCCTTTCCTTCACCCGAACCCAAGCAGGGGAACCATATTTTTGTGTCTGTACTTGCCCAAAATTCTTATTTCTAAAAGAAATTGCCTCTTAAATTGTTTAGAATCGACTAGTCTCTTGATTGCAAGTTTCCAACTATTTGGTAACCTTCCCTTGTACATTATTCCAAATGGCATTGTCTATGGAAAAGCAATCAGTTGCATCTCTGACTTTGTTGAACTTCATTGTGGACTTCATTCTCTCTGTTACTACCGAAATCTGTTGATGCCAACACAACTATTAATCATTGCTAAAACTTAATTATAAGATATTGACATTGCAACTACAATTTATTAAATGGACATTCAATGCAAGTAGTATAATAATGTCATGAGATGATGAGAAAAGGAGAAAAGGAGAAAAGTTAGATGTATTTTTCTCTCTCTCTATCCATCACATTATATAACCAATTCTACTTGTATTTTTTTCTTTCTCTTTGCTCTCTCTCACTAGGCACAGTGATAGGAAGAAGCACCAATGATTACTGCACCATCACCATCTAGCCATAGGTCATAACAGAATCTGTTTATAGCAAATTCTGTTATGCAGTTAGTAGTGCAATTCTGTTAGAAGAATATTATTGTTACATGATTTCCTTCCACTAACAGACAATCATGAGTCATGTATAAATAAACACTAAAGGAAATAGAATGGGCAGAGAAGAATTATCAAGTATCAATTTAGTGTAGCTTAAGATAGAGTAGCTTAATCTTTTGTTCCTCAACACACAGAAATGATATTGGGTGATCAAATATGTTTCTAGCTAAATACCAAGAATCTTGAAAACGAAAGAAAATTGAATCAAGAGATGGGAGGCACAAACAAAGAGTACCTCTTTGAAAGCTTTCTCTTGCAAGTGTGGAGGTTGCAATTCGTGTGCGGTATGAGATTGAGTTGATGTCTTCCTCCCAAAAATGGAGCAAATATATTTCCGGAATTCTCTAGCCTTGTTCCGGTACCGCTTGTTTCTTTTATGCTTCGATTGTTTCCAAGATGCACAGTAAGACATATAGAGGACAATAACAGAAGTCACAGAAAAAGCATAGCCTACAGCAAGATCTTCCTTGAACATTGTCCTATACAAAGTTCACTATTATTCGTGTAATCAACACAAGTTAAGCCAAGGGGGAACAGTGGAACCGGCCATGATAAATTATTGTTGGCAAAATAAATTTTTCTAATCCTAGAAAGCTGCCCAAGTTGTTGTGGGATATCACCACTTAACATGTTGTCATCAAGTTTAAGAGTATTCGGGTATGTGCAGTTACCTAAAGTTGCTGGAATTTCCCCATTAAATTTGTTAAATGAGAGATCTATGGTGCTAGCAAAAGTAAGTAATGTGGATATATCAGATGGAATGGGTCCTGTGAGGTTGTTTATAAAGGAAGGTTATCAATACATTTTATTTTATTTTTTTAATACTTTTTTTTTATAGAAATATACTTAGTTGAATTTGTGTTTAGAAAGTGAAGTTACATAGAAATACATTTTATTTTTATTTTTAATACTTTTTTCTCATACATGTACATGAGAAAAAAGACTATTTATTGTAATAATATAAAATAATTTTATGTTGTCATTCAATAATAAATTAATAAATATGATAATTTATTAATTTTTATGATAATTACTTTAAAAAGTCATATTAATAACAATTTATTATTAGATGTTAATGAAAAATATTTTTATATTATTAGTGCATGAATATTAATTTTTTTTATTAAATTTACAAATTATAAATTAATTAAGATTATTTTAGTAAAAAAATAATTAGAAAAGAGCCTTAAAAAAGACAAACAAAAAAATTATATATAAAGAAGAAGATAGTATTTGATTATCAGCCATCACTAGTTCCTGTTTTTGGTTTTGTTCTTCGGGCAGTTGACTTGAGTTTAATTTTCATTAATCTCAGTAGAAATTTTTTAACTGCACTTAACCTTAACAAGACACAATTTCTTGATATTCTTTCAAATCTATATACTTCTAGAGGTTAATTTGTCGATAGAGGAGATGAGTTAAGAAGATTATAGACTATCCGTATTAATATTTCAAAGTTAGCAAAAGGGATTATTTGTTTATAGAAGAAAAATTGAAAGAATAATGAATACTATAGTTAAAGTAGAGTCATGACTTAAAAGGTAAAAGATAATGCGATGAATATTACAAGATGAAATTTTAAATTTAACAGGATAGTCACACTTAGATGAATACCGAAGGAGACACACCATGAAACAAGTTTCTAGAGTAGTGAAAAAAAGCAATATATATGAAACTTCACATCTCAGTATATAAAAGGAGACACACTCTTGAATGTTAGATGAGTATGCCTGTTGAATTCCTTTATAGCTCAACAATTTCATCTACACTAGTAGAAGAACTAGATACGTTGAGTGTGTCAGAACCATCACTTATTCTACGTCGCTCTCCCCATATATCGATCATATAGTTATAAACTTCAAGCATCGTTGGTCTTTCATCTGGGAAAGGCTTAACACACTTACATGCAACTTTGATGAGAGTGTAGACCTCATTTTCAAAACCTTCCCCAATGAGAGATTCCTCAATTGCATCATAAAAATTCGATGGGTTGCCAGACAGGTTAGTAGCATTGTATGATGAACGCGACAACTCGTTAAATGTTTTCCCTGTGATTAGCTCAAAAATCAAACTACCAAAATCATAGACATCCTTCTTCCCATCACTTACATAAAATATCGTGCTTGCACCATCCTCAATGTTGGGATTCATAAACTTGGCCTTTCCAAAATTGGATATTTTGGGTTCAAAATTCTTATCTAGCAAGACACACTCCGAACTTATATTACGATGCACAACATGCAAATTGCAGGTATAATGGAGCCAGGATAAGCCTCTTGCTACCCCAAGAGCTATTTTGATCCTCTGAGGCCAATTCAATCTTGTAACTTCACTTTCTAAAGGATGCAACCATTTTGAAAGCCTTCCATTTGGCATGTGTTGGTATACCAGAATCCTCTCATTTCTTTCTACACAGAATCCAAGCAGGGGAACTATATTTTTGTGTTTGTACTTACCCAGAATTCTTATTTCCAAAAGAAATTCCTTCTTAAATTGTTTAGAACCAAAAAGCCTCTTAATGGCAAGGTTCGAACCATCAGTTAGCCTTCCCTCATACATTATTCCAATTTTCCCCATCCCAATGGCATTTTCTAATGAAAAGCAGTCTGTTGCATCTTTGATTTCGGTCAAACTCATCGTGGACTTCATTCTTTCCATTACTAGAGAGATCTGTTCATGTCAGCACAACTTTTAGTCATTGTTAAAACTTAATTATAATACATTAACCCCAATTTATTACATTCTTTTGGCATAATATCAATATAAAATATCTATCAACTTTATTAATGATTAATCTTTGCCAAAAAATCTGATTAACAATTTTTAATAAAAAAAATAATCACATTTTTTTTATTTAGCAGACTCAAATCACATGTCTTACTTAAGAGACTCAACCCTAATAACCCTAGAATCAGACACATGTTGGTTTACCAAATCTTGAAAATACGTAACTTAAAATTTATTAAGAATTCAAAACAAAATTGGGTCATTTAAGGGTAGCTTTACCATATTTGAGCCTATATTCACCAAATCTTGAAAACAAAGATATTTGAATCCAGAGTATGCAGGCAATGTTTGAGAAAGAGAGATGGATACTGGATGCTAAGTACGAGGGATAAAGAGTACCTCTTTCATAGCTTTATCCTGCAAGTGCAGAGCTTGAAATTGGTGTGTGGGGTCAGCTTCAGAAGGTGTCTTCCTCCCTGAGATGGAACAAATATATTTGCCGATTTCTTTAACCTTATTCCAGTGGTTGTTGTTTCTTTTATGCTTTGACTGATGCCAAGGTTTACAGAGGAACATATAAAGGAAAATTGAAGAAGTCAGCGAAAAAGCATAGCCAACAACAAGGCCATCCTTGAATGATTGAGGGAAATCATCGCTTGAGCAGGGTGGCAAAGGCCCTCCACAAAGTTGGGTATTATTCGCATAAGCTTCAGCACTAGTCACGCCATCCCGGAACAAAGGCAACGGCCCTGATAAATTATTGTTGGCAAAAGAAATGTTTCTAATCCTTTGAAGCTGCCCAAGTTCTTGTGGGATATGACCGCTTAACATGTTGTTATCAAGTCTAAGAGAATTCAGGTAACTGCAGTTAGCCAAACTTGGTGGAATTTCCCCATTAAACTTGTTATTTGAGAGGTCAATGGAAGTAGCATAAGGGAGTAATGTGGATATATCAGATGGGATGGGTCCTGTGAGCTCGTTGTGTGAAAGGTCTAAGCCTACCAACGAAGAGCAACCCCTAAGGCCTCGTGGAAACTCACCCTTCAGACCCATGTTTGTGAGGTTGAGATTTAGCACTTTATTCTCCCCATGTTGCCAGCATTCAACACCAACAAATACACATATGTTTACGTCGTTGAACTTCCAACTGGAAAAGTAATCATGCGGGTCTTCCAAGGATTCCTTAATGGAACTTAAACAGAATACATCAGTGTCAGTACCGTGACCTACCATTAAGACACCCAGTAACAAGCCACACAAGAATCTCTCGATCACAATACTCCTTTTTATTTGGAAACCCATTTCGCTGCACGTACACATAATTTGAGCCTACATGAGCATGGAGATTATTGTGATGCATTCATTGAACATGTTTAGTGTTGGAGATTCAACATCAATCATGCAACCTTCTAAGAAGTAGAGCATTGGTAGTACTAGTAAAGTATTCACCATATATATTTTGTGAGGAGTTTGGCTTGATGTTATTATGAGTTTGAATCTTACTGGTGCCCGGAGCAGAGCATTAAATACCACCACAACAATAAGACTTCAGAGAAATATTAGTCAATGTGACACACCTAGATAACTTATTATTAACATCTCCTAAATTAAGGAAACTATAATTAATTCTAATCAAGTAATTATTGAATATATTTTTAACTTAATAAATATATATTTGGTTGTCTGTATTATTGGTTAGGATGATATGATCTGAAATCAAAGACTATTCAAAAGTCGTATCCACTCACTCCACTTCATTTTTTTATTATAAAACAAACGTGTTTTGACTGTTTCAATACGGAGTATGAATCAAGTCAAAGTCTCCACATTTAGTGGCGCAACTACACGCATGTGAGGGTAACCATGTGAGGCACATGTGTGCATTTGTATTTTTCATTTTTTAAAATTTATTAAATTTGTAAATAAAATTTTATATTTTTATATTTTATTTCATCTATATTTATATAATTGAACTTATTAATTTTATTTTTTATAATTTACACCCATTAATTTAGAGTTGTGGATCCACCGTTCACATTCTACAACAATCACCATTACCATCATTGAGTCATATATTCCTGTTGATTAAGTTCATTATGACTTTTCGGCATATTTACACGTGGCAATAGGAGTGAGAGTCTTGCAACACCTTACTCCCAAAGCTTGGTTATAAATGAAGGAAAGTAGACAAAAATAAAGAGAGTCCATAACACTAGTAACATTTCAACAGGATCTTATTCATAAAAAATAAAGATGCAAGAGGATACATCTCACCTGGACTAAAGTCTAAAGATATAATTAATATAGTTTGTATAAATATAATTCTTACAAGACTTCACGGTCTTCATTTTACAAGTTGAATTGGTGTGGTTGAATTAAGCTAGAAGTCTTTTTGAGTTGTATTTAGTAGGAATTCAAGACAGGTTGGTATCAGAGAGTTTAAAATAATTCATGTGTTTTATTCCATCAATTGAATTATATTTTTTTGATAATAAAACTATAAGTTTAAGTTTTAAGATGCATGATAATAAATTTTATTGTAAATTGGACTATGCATATCTTTATTAACTATTTATGCGATGAGGTCCACATCTAGCATATAATCCTTATAAAATTTGGATAATCGTGCAATAAATAGATTTCTTTTTCCTTATTCAAACATTTTACATGAAATTAGATGGTTATTTTCACAGACGCTTCCAAGGAACGTTCTGTCCTAGGCTGAAATGCTAGAGAGAAACATTTTGGCCAATTTAATTTGAATATCAGAAACATGCTATGTCTGCCCAATCTATAAGATATGTTGATGATAAAAAAAATAATCTATAAGATTTGTTAGGGCCTAGGGGACATGAGTGAGCTCATTAGGAGAGAAGAAGAACATATCACCAAACTAGGACCAATAGGAACCAGAAAGATACAAAATAATGTGGGAGATGTGTTCTATTTACAGAACTTATTAGTGTGTATCTCATGTAGTGGGATAAGGCTTTCATGTTGTTATATTACTAAGTATCTAACAACTAATAAATTAACCAATCAAGCTAACTATTCCAAGCTTCAAGAATGTGAGGCATTTCGGCTAGACATATCAATATAGAAACGTAATAAAAAACACTAGAACGTGGAAGAATCTTCAAAAAGGCCATCTCTCTCCCATATGTTGCTCATCTTACTATACACTTCAAGCATCGTGGGCCTTTTAGGAGGTAAAGGATGAACACAGTCACATGCAACTCTGAGTAAAGCAGAAACCTCATCTTCAAATTCTATCTCATTTAGACATTTATCCACGGCATCATAGAAGCCAAAAGGGTCCTCGAACAGATTAGTAGCATATGTGTAAGTTGTAAAAGGACCATTAGTATTAGCATTGCTAAAACATTTACTTGTTTGGCCGAATGCCTTCCCCCTAATCACCTCAAAAAGCAAAGTTCCAAAGTCATACACATCCTTCTTATCAAATCCAATGTTTTTGTCTAGATCATAGTCTATGAAAATGGCCATTCCAAAATTGGATATTCTTGGCTCAAAATTGTTTCCTAACAAGATACTCTCGGGACCAATACTGAGATGAACCATATGCAAGCTATGATGAAGGCAGCATAACCCTCTTGCAACACCTAATGCAATCCTTATAACTGCAGGCCATCCTAATGTGGTGGTATCATTCAACCAATCAGAAACTCTTCCATTTGACATGTAATGATACACCAAAATTCTTTCATTTTTTTCTTCTTCTATGCAGAAACTGATGGGGACCATTATGTTTCTGTGACTGTACCTCCCCATCATTATTTCTAAATCGAAACTTCTGATACACAACTCAGAATCATAGAGTTTCTTAACTGCCAGCAAGAACCAACCGTTGGGAAGTGTTGCCTTGTACATTGTCCCAGTCCTTCCCTCACCAATGACACTGTCCTCACTGAAGTGTTCGGTTGCTTCATACAGTTCTGCGAAGCTCGTTCTACATGTCAACCATCCAATGTCATTGATCTGTAGTTGTAATTTATCATAGAAAATTAATAATCTAAACTATTGAAGACAAAGTAGTATAAATGAGTTTCAATGGAATTATATATATCCTAGAAAATAAAATGTATTTAACTTGGTAGGATTGTTATTTCTAATAACAATAAGTTTTTTCAAAGATCAAGGATTCATGGTAACCTTTATTCTTCTCTCTAGCAACTCCACAGGAAGATCTCTGTCTATCTGTCTTGCTCTCTTTCGTTTCTGTTCATGAAAATGCATGCGACAACAGATTACCATTAATGACAGTTATGTCGTAAACAATTTTTTAAATGAAATCTCATGTAAATTTATGTATTTTAATTTTCATACATTATTTGTATAAAAATAATTATTCTGTCAATTACCGTGGATATTCCATTAAAATTATTATGAAAAGGAAAGAATCTTATATTCATAGTCATCTATAATTGGAACACAGTGCATTCAAATTAAATTCAAAATCACAAGGTGGACACTTACAATTTTTCTAACTCAACATAAAGTGAAAATCCGTATTGTTGTATATTATATGATTTTAAATTGAGGTCGTGGTCACGGCTGGAGTTGTGTCACCTTTCTTGATATTGCGAAAAATTACAAATAAATGTGATCATAATTACAGTCACAAACACTCCAAAAACCTTGATGTCCTAGTTGAAACACGGTCACAGATCATTTTTAAAAACCTTGATTGTAAGTAGACATGCTCATCGGTCATCACTATATCAATCATATTCTAAAACAACTTTCAATATTATCAAAACAATTTGCAAAACAAAAAGAATGATTGTAACAGTTAATGAACTAGCAAACTAACATTTCTGTAAACTGTCTACAATCCATATAGAATAAAAAGAAAGTGCCTAAGAGAGATGCAAAGGGAAAGACAACCTCTTTGTTTTTTTCTTGTTTCAACTCCTGAAGCGGCAACTTACGCTTCTGTGTTGCTTTCTTAAATCCACCCGTTCTATTCTTCCTGTTCTTGATAAGTTGTGCAGGGAGACAAGAGGACATATAAAGTACTATGACAAAAGTTGCAGCAAAGACATATCCAGCTGTAAGACCTTGCCTAAATGATTCATTGAATTGGTTGGAAGATTCCATCAAATCAATTACAGAATATCAAAGTCCACCATAGAGTACCCTGTTATTTGCATAGTTCACTACAACTTCTTGTTAGCTATGTAAATTAAATTCTATAAAAAGTAGACCTTAAAAATATCTACTGGAACTTCACCTGATAACTCCTTACTTGTTGAAACAGCAGCTAGTTGAATGTATGAGAGAGCAGATGTTATGCAATGGAAAATTGATGAGTTTTACTTGTTAGTAGTTTCTTATTTGTATATTCATGAAAGCCTCTCTATCCGCGTTGGAATGCTCTTTGACTTTTTTACTTCTTTTGATTGGAAAGCAGACGTGTTACACCTGTATGAATTCTAGCATGATTGGTTTCCCAGAACATGGAAACAATATATATCAGCTTCTGCATATATCTCTCTTTGTGAGGGATATGATGTGAAAATGAGTGGTTGGAGTCCTCTTGTGGACCATCTTTTTAGTGATATCTAAAAAACAATTTTTTTTGGCACCAAGTATAGTAGTTATAATTAAAAGGCTCCAATAATAGTTTCATTCCTATAATAGGAGATTTTTTTAGCCATTATAAATATAAAAAAAAAAACTGAAAAAGGGAAACCATATTTTAAAACATGATTTTATAAGATGACTTACACTTTTTTTAACTTTTTCAAAATGTATCCGTTTCTCCCTAACGTGTTAGACTGTTATATTAACAAGAAGAAAATTAAAATATTTTTTAATCCTCAATTTCTTCTTACTACTGCTGTTTAAATCTTTGATGTATGGTTTTTTTCTGTATCCTTCTCCTCAATTTCTTCTTACTGCTATGGTCAATAAGCCATTTATTACACTAAAATACTAGTATTTCCATAATCTGGTAACAGTTACCTCACAATACCCCACGCGATTTCTTTGTTCATTCATGCAGTAGTTTTTTCCAAGAAATAACATTTGTCTTTTCTCCCTAACGTGTTAGACTGTTATATTAACAAGAAGAAAATTAAAATATTTTTTAATCCTCAATTTCTTCTTACTACTATTGTTTAAATCTTTGATGTATGGTTTTTTTCTGTATCCTTCTCCTCAATTTCTTCTTACTGCTATGGTCAATAAGCCATTTATTACACTAAAATACTAGTATTTCCATAATCTGGTAACAGTTACCTCACAATAACCCACGCGATTTCTTTGTTCATTCATGCAGTAGTTTTTTCCAAGAAATAACATTTGTCTTTTCTCCCTAACGTGTTAGACTGTTATATTAACAAGAAGAAAATTAAAATATTTTTTAATCCTCAATTTTTTCTTACTACTATTGTTTAAATCTTTGATGTATGGTTTTTTTCTGTATCCTTCTCCTCTTCTTAAACTCTAGGATCTGCACAGAAATGGTTTTTCAAATAAAAAGGGATATTCTCATGCATGCCTTCTGGTGTTCTTCCTTACTCAGTTTCTGCATGGTAGTAGTAGCTCATGGCGTTGAAAGCGATATATCCTGCTTAAAATCAATTAAGAACACCTTAGAAGACCCACATAACAAATTATCAAGTTGGAAGAACTTCAACAACAAAACCAACGGTTTCATATGCGATTTCGTTGGCGTTGAATGCTGGCACCCTGGCGAGAATAAAGTGCTACATCTCAACCTCACAAACATGGGTCTGAAGGGTGAGTTTCCACGTGATCTTCGGGATTGCCCTTCATTGACATCCTTAAACCTTTCACACAACGAGCTCACAGGACCCATCCCATCTGATATATCCACATTACTCCCTTATGCTACTTCCATTGACCTATCAAATAACAAGTTTAATGGGGAAATTCCACCAAGTTTGGGTAACTGCAGTTACCTGACTTCTCTTAGACTTGATAACAACATGTTAAGTGGTCAAATCCCACAACAACTTGAACAGCTTCCTAGGCTTAGAAAAATCTCTTTTGTCAACAATAATTTATCAGGGCCGGTTCCTCTGTTCCAACCTGGGTTAACTTGTGTTGATTGTTATGCCAATAACAGAGAACTTTGTGGAGGGCCTTTGCCACCATGTGGGTCAAGCGATGATTTCACTGAAACATTCAAGAAGGGCCTTGCTATTGGCTATGCTTTTTCGGTGACTTCTGTTATTGTCATTTATATCTCCTACTTTGCACCTTGGGAACAATCAGAATCAAAGCATAAAACAAATTACAAGGCTAAAGAATTCCGCAAATATATTTGCTCCATCGCAGGGAGGAAGACACCAACTGAACCTCATACCGAACAAGAATTGCAACCTCTGCAGTTGCAAGAGAAAGCTATCAAAGAGGTACTTTTCTATCCCTACCATCCTCCTCTGGATTATCCAATTAGGTCTTGTAAGTATCCCAATTCCTCCTCTGGATTATCCAATTAGGTCTTTTAAGTATTCCAATTATGTAATTTTAATTCTTTCATTAGTATGAATTTCTTGATGTAACATTGATTAATGACATCATCTTGTGTCATGTTAAATGACACGTCATCAATCAATGTTAAATTAATATAATTTAACTCATAGAATAAAATTACATAATTGTGATATCTAGAAATTCAATTGGTATATTTGGAACTCAAAAACTAAAATCTTCCTTTTTAGATACTAAGTATACAATTAAAACTTTAGGATCAAAATTAAACAATTGGAATTGGAACTAAAAGTGTAATTAAGTCAAAAGAAAATAAAAAAGAAAAAGTGATAAATAAATGATGTGATAGGAAAAGCTAAAAAAAAATAAGTGTAAGTTTTATATTTTTTCTTGATTAAAAAACTCTAAAATATAAAATAAAATTTGTCAAAAATCAGAATACTGTATCTTTTTTATGAAAATTGATTCATAAAGAACAACATTTTTCTTTATAGATTAGATATGGAAAAGGGAAATAATTAAAAGATACTAATGAACAATGTTTGTCTTAAACTAATAAACAATCAGATAGACAGAAATAAAATTATGTTCTGAAGTCTAAATAGAAAGAAAAGAAAAACAATAGGAGTAACTAGTAGAATGTCCATGTAATAGTAGTGTTAATGCATTATAATTAAGTTTTAGCAATGATTAATATTTGTGATGGAATCAACAGATTTCTGTAGTGACAGACAGAATGAAGTCAACAATGAGGCTCAACGAAGTCAGAGATGCAACTGATTGCTTTTCCATAGACAATGCCATTGGGATGGGGAAAATTGGAATAATGTACAAGGGAAGGTTACCAAATGGTTGGAACCTTGCGATCAAGAGACTATTCGATTCTAAACTATTTAAGAGGCAATTTCTTTTAGAAATAAGAATTTTGGGCAAGTACAGACACAAAAATATAGTTCCCCTGCTTGGGTTCTGTGTGGAAGGAAAGGAAAGGATTCTGGTATACCAATACATGTCAAATGGAAGGCTTTCAAAATGGTTGCATCCTTTAGAAAGTGAAGTTACATTGAAATGGCCTCAGAGGATCAAAATAGCTCTTGGGGTAGCAAGAGGCTTATCCTGGCTCCATCATATCTGTGATTTGCATGTTGTGCATCGTAATATAAGTTCGGGATGTGTCTTGCTAGATAAGAATTTTGAACCCAAAATATCCAATTTTGGAAATGCCAAGTTTATCAATCCCAACATTGAGGACAGTGCAAGCACAACATTTTATGTAAGCGACGGGAAGAAGGATGTCTATGACTTTGGTAGTTTGCTTTTTGAGCTAATCACAGGGAAAACATTGAAGGAATTATCATGTTCATTCAATACTACTAACCTATCTGGTAACCCTTCTAATTTTTATAATGCAATTGAGGAATCTCTAATTGGGGAAGGTTTTGAAAATGAGGTCTACACTCTCATCAAAGTAGCATGTAAGTGTGTTAAGCCTTTCCCAGATGAAAGACCAACGATGCTTGAAGTTTATAACTATATGATCGATATATGGGGAGAGCGACATAGAATAAGTGATGGTTCTGACACACTCAACGTATCTAGTTCTTCTACTAGTGTAGATGAAATTGTTGAGCTATGAAAAATATCAACGGGCATACATACTCATCTAACATTCGTGAGTGGACTCCCATTTTCTCAAGTGGCAACTCTCCTCTATTTTATTTGCGTACAAGTTTATTTATTAGATATGGCCCTCTTTAGGGGAAAAGCAAGTTATATTTAGGCCTACATGTATCTATATTGTTCATGATGTAAGTTTAAAAAAAACATTTTATTTTCTAAGAATATTACAGATGTCATATAAGTACTTTACTCGCTATTATTAATATTATGCTTGCTTATTTTTGGGGTGTTGCGCATTATTCTTTCAACATTTCCTGCAAATTTAATCCGTAGAAAATCTGCATGTGATGCTGAAATTTGTTGCTGTGTCACTTGTCAATTTGAGAGGAGTATCATAAGAAAAAACCAATTAGAAGGGAAGATTAAAAAAACCTTGTAACCATTGCCAGAGAAGAAAAGAGAAAATCATTCTCATAGTTTTACAGAATATTCACGGCAAAATCACATTTGTGACTTAATTTGTTAACCATTAGAATCAGATGATTTTTGTCATCAAGTTCAGGACGTGTGATTCTTCAATTTAAATAGTTAGATCATTGAATCATTGCTTATAGTGGGGGATAATCAATCCGTACTATGTACAATTTTTCTTATTCTTTCATCTTTATTATTCTTTATTTGTTTTTCAAATAACCAAATAAATTTTATTCAATAGAGTACAAGGATTACCCAAACTCTTTTACATGATATTCAATTCCTGCTCTTCGTGTCTTCATCATCAGCAAAATAACTTTCTTTGTTGTTAAAACCGGATACAACAGAGAAAGTTTTTTTTAACTAAATTATAATATATATTTCTTATCTTACTCTGTAATAAATATTTATTTTAAAAACAAACAAAAAAATATTACATGAGTATATAAAACAACATTTTTAAAGAGTTTAATTATCAAACACAATTCATAGTATATAGGATTTATAAGGTGATTAAAATAAGACTCATAATTTTTGTTATAAAGATGTGACATCTTATTGGTTGATTGTATTAAAAATCTTTACACTGTCATTAAATTCATTTTTAAATTTATTACACAAGAATTACAATATTCCAAACTATTTTCTTGAAAATGTTACGCCTAGGAGTGAAAATATGACAGACCACTTGACAAAAGTTTATTGCTTGACCTACATTAGATTCAAGGCTAGACCTTTCAAAAAATAAATCTATAATATTATAGTGTAAACAATAAATATGTCTTCTGCAAATTAAAATAACTAAAATAGTCATGAGTTATTCTTGCATAAAACCAGAGCCATTATATTAAAAAGGACTTAAGTGGAAAACAAAAGAATATAGAGGATACAAGTGTTAACATAACTGTTACATGAATTGTATGAACTAAAAAGTAACTTGCCCCACAAAAGTTTCCTAAGTTTACATATATACCATGGATGGTCTAAATTTGGAGCTCTGATGATGAGGACCTCTCTTTGCTCCTAATCTACCCATCGGCCAATGGTTTGAAAAATATTTTTTAAGTGTTTATTTCTTATAAATAGTTACATTAATATATCTTTTGTTTTTATTTTCAAATATTTGTGTAGAAAACAATGAAAAATAAAATAAGCTGGCATTTCATTAATATTTATAAAAAACAAGAATTATAAATAAAAAAAATGTATGCCCAAATTAAAATTGTAATTTAACTTTTCTAAAATATACATGGAAAAGAAGGTGAAATAAATAAATCAATTAAATGAATAATATTTTATAATAATTAAAATTATATTCTTTTAATCTATTATTTTTTTCTTCACATAAATTATTTAAATAAATATATTATAAAAATTAAAAGTTAAACAAAAAAATGAAAAAGGAGGTGATCAATTCTCTCCCATTTTATTCTAATTTGGGGGAGTAATTAACAATGAATTATGTTAAATACTCAGAAGAAGTTTTTTTGCTAATAGTAAGTCTGTTCGATTCAATTCAAGAAATATTATTTCTCAAAAAAAATAAAATACCTGCAGTATTTACTTAAAAAAAATCCTTGTAAGAATTGTTACTGTAACAAGTGATAGCCTTCCGAAAAAAAATTTGAAGAAACTTTTAGTAGTAATATTTTCTTCAAAAGAAAATACATAATTTAATGACTACGTACGTAATACAATATTGCACGTAAATTTGTTTTACACTAAGAGCCAATTAAAATCCTATATTTTGTTATTTTGTCGCGTTAGATCATATCGTTTTCATTAAATTAAAAGTTAATTAGGTTCATTTGCTAAAATTGAAGGATCTAATGTGGGAAAATATAAGCAATACATTGATGGAGGTGCTTTTCAACAGAAGTCGGTTGAAACAAAAGAATAGAATATAGTAATAATTGACAGGAAGCTACAGCTACTTCCACATAAGCTCGGAGTCAATTTTTAGGTTCTCTCGTACCTATAAATATTAGCATGTTTAAAGCTTATTCCTTAAAAAAAAAAAAAACAAAAGCTTAATTAGTTTCTCTTCTAACCTTCATTTTTACTTGGCCCATTGGTTCATGGCACTTTCCCATCAACCAGCAGCCAACGGGTACTTATTCAAAAACAAATTTGAATTCATTTTACAGAAGCACTTTTTGCATGAATAGTTAACATGCCTTTTGAAATTTGCTTTTCAAATATTCCAATCGGCTTTTTCAAATTTCATGATGAAGAAATAGCTAGATTAATTGTTGAGGCTGAGCAAACAAAGAACACCATATTTGTATGTGTTTTGGTGTTATTTTCCATTAAGAATTAAAGTTTAACCTTATTAAATGTCAATAATCAATATAGATTATTGAGATGAAACTTCAATTCAGATCGGTAAGCATTGCCAACAACACCTAAAGAACTATCCATAAGTTTTTTTGTTCCAATTTCATTACAGGGAGGCAGAAGATAGCTATAACAAGATGGACTGGGATAAGCTTGGATTTCAAGTGATTCCAACTGATTTTATGTACATAATGAAATCTAATGAAGAAGGGACCTTCTCAAATGGAGATCTCGTACCATTTGGAACCGTTCAAATCGAACCACATTCTACTGTTTTAAATTACGGACAGGTCAGCTATTGCTTTTTCATTCACAAATTAAATATTCAATTTAGTGGAATGAAAAGGAAAAAATTGGAAAGAGAGAGGAAGAGATGGAGAAAGAGTTTTTTTTTTTTTTTTTATTTGAAGTTTTGTTTAAAGTTAAAGCAAGAAAAGGAGACAAAACACCTAACAAAAGAAAAGGACACAAAACTTCCTCCCCATATGGAAAATGCTAAAATAAGGGTCATGATCGCTTTCGACTCCTGTTTGGCTTTTAAGTGCACCTTCTTTTTTTTTTTTTTAAGTGCATCCTATCCATACATAGCATTAAAATATTAAAAAAAAATGAGTTGTCAAATATATGTATAATGTTATTATCTCTGATTTTTTTAAAATATATTAAAACTTATTTCATACAAAAATCATGGGAAGGTGTATTATAGTTAACATAAATGATCGTACATTGCATATCTAACTGGCTAAAAACTTATAACTTTGCCATAATAACTCCAAACATAAATGTTGTTTTTAATATTATTTAATTAGCTTTAAAAACACCCAAAAGGAAAAATGTTTTGACAAATTAAGTTGTAAAACAAAAAAAAAATAGTAACACGATACATTAAAAATTATACTAATATAAAATTTATAGATTATTAAAAATTTAATATTCGTGCATGACAGTACAGGTTAAAATGTGTAGTATACATATGAATATATATAAATAATACATTCATGAAAATAGGGATTATTTGAGGGCATGAAGGCCTACAGAAGAGCAGATGGTGAGGTGCAGATATTTCGACCAGAACAAAATGCTATGCGCATGCAGATGGGAGCAGAGAGGTTGCTAATGGTGGCACCTTCTGTTGAGCAGTACGTTGATGCTGTCAAACAAGTTGTTCATGCAAATAAGCGTTGGGTATGTATTAATTAATTGCTCCCATTTTTATTTTTATCAGATGATGTTTAATTACTTGCATTTTTATTTCCTATTTTCATCTTCTATTTCCACTTTTTAATTATAAATCCTCCACCTTATTTTCAATGTGTTTCCTATTTTCAAAGATTTGTACAGAAACTAGAGAAGAAAAGAAGTTGTTTTTAGTATTTTCTATACAATTTTTTCAAAAGAGGAAACAAGTTGAAAACAAGATAACAGTTTTGTAATTAAAAAGTAAATTAAAACAGAAAATAAAAACAAAATTAAACACCCCCTTTTCTTTTTTTTCTTGGATCATGAGTTTTGAGTTTTGTAATTGGAACATGCATGCAGGTGCCTCCTCACGGAAAAGGAGCGTTGTACATTAGGCCTTTATTATTTGGAAGTGGATCTGTTATGGGTATTGCACCTGCACCACATTGCACCTTCCTAATATACACTAATCCAATTTCCAACGCTTACAAAGTGAGTAAACTTTAGGTTTCAACTTTGAACTTAAACTATACAAGTTTATATATATTTTGTTGAACAAATATATGTAGTAGAAAAATAAGATAGCCGAGGAATTGATTGCCTAACATGTTGATTAATGTTTTCTTTATATCATCAATCACAAAATAGGTAATTATGATATATATATTAACATTGTTCATTTGGACAGGGACGACATACTAATTCAACCTTGAGCTTGTTGATTGAAGATACACTTCCTCGTGCATTTCCCGGTGGGACTGGAGGAGTGAAAAATATAGGCAATTATGCACCAGTAAGTTTATATAAATAGCCACACGCACTCTAATTCAAACATATATAGTACTTTAAATCGGTATTAATTAAGGTACCTAGCTACACAAATTAACTCAATTAAATGATGAAGTTGAGTGACTAAATTAACGCAGGTTTTCCAAGTGACGAAAGAAGCAAAAGCCAAAGGATTTTTTGACGTCCTCTTCCTAGATGCAGAGGAACATAAATATATTGAAGAGGTATCTTCGTGCAATGTTTTCATGGTCAAGGTAATTAATATTTTGTTACTTTGCCAATTTTACAACTTTCCTTCAACATATATTACATATGTATATATTTGCTTGTTAATATGCATGCATGGCACCTCTGCATATTTTAGGGTGACGTGATTTCAACTTCACCTACACTCGGAACTATTCTTCCTGGAATAACAAGGAATAGCATCATTCAACTTGCTCGTGATTTGGGTTACCAGGTAATTATTACTGACATTTTAATATATATATATATATATATATATATATATATATATATATATATATATATATATATATATATATAAAGTATCAAAAAGAAAAGAAAAAATCCGCTACACAATTCATGGTAAACACATTTACGTACAGCACGAAACATTCCCCATGTTTTTCAATTGTAAATTAATGTATATCATAAACATGGTGTCATTCAAGTTCATGGTCCAGGAAATGTCTCCCAAGAATTTAAATGAAAATAATAAATACTTTAATGTTAAAAACGGTGTTCAACTAACTAGTATCATGCGTATTACCTAGATATTTATACAATATAAATGAAATATAAAATGTATAAATTGGAAATATTTTTTAAAAAAATAATTGTCAAAAACTATTTTAATAAATACAAACATAAACAGTAAGGTCATTTCAAACGTTTGGTTTTGAACATTTTAAATATTAGTTTAATTCTAGAGAATATTTTAATAAATAAAAAAATTGTAAACACCTCATTATATATGCTTATTGCTAATTAAACAATTTGAGAATTTAAAAAACAAATTAGCAAAAAATATTTTAAATAAATAAATAATAAACATAAAAAATATTAATTTGATATGAAAATTCAAAACATGTCAAAAATTTTATAAAAAAAATATAATAACATAAAAATGAAAATATGTATAAAATATATATTTCTCTCAAATGAATTCTTGAATTTGTTATATAGGGATGGATTAATCTAATTTGGAGGCTTGTTAATAAATTTTAATACTATTATTGTAACAACACTTACAAAAAAAATTGGCCGTTAATTTTGCCAAGGCCGAGGAACGCAAATTTTCGGTTGATGAATTTCTAGAAGCTGATGAGGTTTTCTGTACTGGAACTGCTGTTGGGATCTCTGCGGTTGGAAGTGCAACCTATAAGAATACAAGGTACAATAGAATTCAAAATCTTGATTCGATCATTAATTTTCGTAGCTTTGTAGTTTGTAATATTAATTTATACTTTATTACAATTAATAATAAATTACTGCTATTAATAGTGTAAAACAATTGGGTAGTGCAGGGTTGAGTTCAAAACAGGAGCCGACACTGTGACCCAGAAGTTGTTTGATATGATTACAGGAATCCATACGGGTCTTTTAGAGGATAATAACGGATGGATGGTGAAGATTGATTGAGCTAACTATTACTAATTTCATTTCATACATGTAATATAATATATCAGTTTGGTGTCTCTTCCAGTCTTCATATATAAAAATAATTGTTATTTATAAACTCATTATTAGCATCAATCTTTAGCATTAATTAATATGCTATTTGTAATGTTTCTAGTAGCAGAAACTTTAAGTAATCTCTATAAGGATGATGACACCTCCATGTAACAGCAATTTTACGTCGGATATGAAGCATACATGACGTTGGTTTTTAACCGTTATCATCATAGTGGACGTCGTACAATATTGACGCATCTACGATAACGGTTCCTACTCATCTTAAAATGTAATACATTTTAATATAATTTTGACAGAATCGTTTTAGGAAGTGTTTTTTTTTATAAAAAAAAAATAAGTCATTTGTTTTCACAGCCAATATTACAAATGTTAACAACAGAGATACTTCCCATCTACACGTCCTCTGCTAAGCTGATACGTAGAAAATACAGGTTGCACATCCACCAATACTAAATGTTAAGACCTTGTAGCGTTGTACTGCATTAAATAGTTATCAAATTAAGTAACAACAAAAAGCAAATTGCTTCTAAGTTTTTATATTGGCAATGAGGTTATTACCTTGCAGACATGAAAGTCGTTCCACAAAATATGATCTTAACAAATTGTTTTTGTCCCGCGTACTTAAAAGCCAGTGGCAGCATCTGATGAAGAGTTACAAAAGCCATAACTCCACCAACTGCTTATCAAAATATACTTAATAAAGTGCCCAAAAACAAAATTTGACAACTAGTTGTATTAGTACTAACCTGATCCAAGGATACCTTCAAGAATCTCAGGATTTAGGCTAGTAGGGAATAGACAGCCTACATAGAAGGAAGAAAAATTGTCACGATAAGTTTAACTTTACTAAGTCACGCATATTTAAGACAACAAGATGTATCTATGGTTATGAAAACCATTAAACATTTAAACAAATTCTGAAATTAACAGAAGGATCCTGTGTGCAATAGTGCAAGGTTGTTATATATGATGCATGCCACACCTGACCTTAAGCATGTCATTGTGTTGTTCATATTTAGCTTCGTTATTCTCTAGTAAAAAAAATCAAAGGATTAATATTAGTAATTAATTTAATAGTTTTTGTTAATAAGAAAAAATCAAACTTATGATTTTTTTTCTTTTTCTTTTCTTCTTTCAACCATTAAATCATCCTTATAGCTCCTATCCTGTCATAAATTTGAAGGCCAAACATGCACATATATATTTTTCTTCGAAAGAACAACTTTATCTGCAAGTTTGTGTGCGTACGAATGACTTCCTATGTAAGTTTATACTGCAATATAGTTATTTTATATATTTTTTATTAAATGGTGGCTTTTGATTGCTTTCCTGTGGTCATTATTTTTTTAATAGTCTTTTGTATTTTTTTTTTAATAAGCAAAGATGAATACTATATTATATGGTGACTTTTGTACGTATGTAATATGCTTTTGAGAAAGTATAATTAATATATATGCTTTCAGAAGCATTTGTACGTAAGCTTATATATATACGTAAGATTTTTATTATACACCTATATATATATATATATTAACGTCAAACACTTATTATATATTTATATTTATATCTCTTAATTTAGTTTAAAACTTTAAATAAACTAAACTATGTATTTTAACATAACCTTAAATAATAATCTTTTATAAATAGAAGAGATAGACGTGTAATTTAATATATACTGACATGACAAGTAAGATGTCACTGACGTGATTTGTACTGTTACACAGGTATTTGTCTGGAGCCTTGCACCAACCAACTGACACTACTTTTTAACGCAGAAAAACCTCGTGAATCCGTGATCACAAACAAACAATGTCTCCCCCTTCTATTTTAGGCAACTGCAAAGACGGTTCTGAAATGTAAGTATTGATTATTGAACGAGTAATTGGCTAATGAATACGAAAATGTTATTGTATTTTAATTTTTGATGAGTACGACAATGTTATTGTACTAGTAGATAATAATGTATGAACTTGGTTTTATTGGTGATTTTGAATCTGAACTTTGATTACCCTCTTTTGTCTGAAAATCAGTACTGCTGGGGAAAACTATGCTGACATTAATTGGGATGAGCTTGAATTTAGTCTAGTTCCAACAGATTACATGTATGTCATGAAATGTGCAAAGGGAGATAAGTTTTCACAAGGATCCATCCTTCCCTATGGAAACTTAGAGATTAACCCTTCTGCTGGAATCTTAAATTATGGGCAGGTTCTTCGAACAACACACTAATAGTATCAAATAGTAATTCATAAACTTTTATCAATGATAAGCTTGTAGCTAATTATATACAACACACAAAAAAGTTAATTTCGGGTAGTACAAAATCAAATTCTAGTTAAAGCCTAACAAATATAAACATGATTATTTTCTTCAGGGAATCTTTGAGGGGCTAAAGGCACATAGAACTGAGGATGGGTGCATACTTCTATTTCGACCAGATGAGAATGCTCAACGCATGAAGAGAAGTGCAGATAGATTGTGTATGCCATCTCCATCTAATGACCAATTTGTTAATGCTGTAAAGCAGATAGTTCTTGCAAATAAACGCTGGGTATTCATTTCCTCCTATTTATTCATCTCTAATATTGTTCTTCCGTCTTATAAATTGAAAAACAGAATAAGCTTTAAATTTGAAAAAGGTGCCTCCTTCAGGAAAAGGGTCCCTATATATTAGGCCATTGCTCATGGGAACTGGAGCATTGTTAGGTTTGGCACCAGCACCAGACTATACATTTCTTATTTATTGTTCTCCAGTTGGCAGCTACCACAAGGTAATGTATTGATTTACACGAGGTTATAATAATCTAAGAAAAAGATTCGACTTACAACTTCTGAAATTAAATTTCATATTTTAGACTAATTTCATCTTAATGAGGAAATCTAAATCAGCTGATTGAGATTGAGTAAGGTGTTTGAGTTGTTATAAACTTTACAATACTTATTTTTGATTCCTAAGGATAAAAAAAGACTAATTTCATCTTTGTTAATTATTACAGGTGCACTAAACTTGAAAGTTGAGGATAAACTATATAAAGCAATATCTGGCAGTGGAGGAACCGGAGGAATCAAAAGTGTCACCAATTATGCCCCTGTAAGTATACACTACCAATATATCTCCAATAAAACAGTTTTCTCCATCTTGAATTGAAATTTAACGATACTTATCCTGAGTTTAGAAGAAATCAAGTTAAAGGAAAATTTTGTGTTAATAAAAACTTTGGTCCTGAATTTCTCCATGCTGTATTTTATATATTTAATGGTTAATGTTTAGTCTAAGTGTTCCCTTGATTTATATATCTTGCTGACAAATGACAATAATACAACGCAATTTAAAGCATGATTACTTAGACTACTAAGTCATCAAATCATAGATCAAATTATAAGCTAACCCCAAATTAATTTGGCTGTTCATTGAGTATATTATTCTTATATGTTTCTGGTGCCACAGGTTTATACTGCAATAACTGATGCAAAGGCCAACGGATTCTCCGATGTGTTGTTCTTGGACTCAGCAACTGGAAAATATATAGAGGAGGCCTCAGCATGCAATGTATTTGTTGTGAAGGTATACCCCGACTATTAAATCTGTATGTCTAAACTCTAAACCATGTGGAAATTTTATTATGTATGAACAAAATTTATTTAATTAAGTTACTCCTATATATGAAGGGCAACGCTAGCTTCACTCCTGCAATAGATGGAACCATCCTTCCAGGAATCATGGGAAAATCCATCATTGAGATTGCCATTGACTTGGGTTATCGGGTTTTTAATTTTCCTTCAATTATCGGCATGTAAATTGATTAATCTTGATGGTTTCATTTTCTACAAATTTTTGGTTTTCCAAACTATTCCCTATCACAATGTTATAACCATAAGTCACGGTTACTTGAATTATGTTCAGGTATTGGAACGTGCTGTATCAGTGGAGGAAATGCTAGGTGCTGATGAAATGTTCTGCACAGGAACTGCAATGGTTGTCAACTCTATTGCATCTGTAACCTATAAGAAAACAAGGTAAAAATCACACTTCATTTAATCAATTTCTCTTTGTGTACAATATTTTATGTCCCCTTTTTATTTAAAGTTTTCTTTCCTGTGTCTCAAAAATATCTTCACCAAATGATATAGTGCTAAATTCAATTAAAATTTATTGGCAATGCAGAATGGATTACAAAACAGGACCAGAAGCATTGTCTGCAAAACTACGCACAACACTTGTTGGAATTCAAACAGGGTGCGTTGAGGACAAAAAGTCATGGACAGTCCTAGTAGATTGAGCAATGAGCAATGCTTGTTAAATGATAGATGATTGTTTATTTTTCCTAATCAATAAGTTCTTATTTGCATGTCACTTTATTTTGTATGATTTTTTTTTTATCATTTTATATTCAAGTAATGGCAAAGTTCAAGTAGGAGAGGATCTGGAAAGCGCACTTAATGGTTTCTTCAACATACTTCTAACTTTCCGTGGCTAAGTTTTGCCACAAAAATAATGTTTTACATATTTCTGAAAATATATATAAAAATTTAAAATAACATAATTCGCCGTCTGTGGGGATCGAACCCACGACCACGTGGTTAAAAGCCACGCGCTCTACCACTGAGCTAAGACGGCTTTACTAATTAAAAATTTATACTAATGAAAAATCAAAGAAAGTTAAGTTATATATTTTGTTTGATTCAATATTTTTTTCTCTTACAAAAAAAAAAAAAAAAGCTTCCACTTAGAAAGGTTGACCCAATGCACTTCACAGTATTAATACAGGCTTAAATTGCATTATATATAAAGCTTAATTCAAAATTTAAATTAAAAAAATTAAAACAACTGTTTGTTTTTTTAGAGAACCAACTCTGTTCATAGATAAGAAAAAAAATATAATTTATTTATTAAAAGTGTAACAATAAAAGAAAACGTGGTAACTTTTGATATGAGATTGAATGTGGATCTGTTTTGTTTTTTTAGAAGGAATGTGGAACGGTTAGAAAAGATAAATATATATAATAACGTCCTACTATAAAGGACAGCGACTTAATTGATTGGCTGCGGCGTGCTTAATATCAGTAACCACTTTCGCATTGATTTATACGTTCAACCTAAATAGTAGTATATAGTTTTCATCTCATTTCCCAATATCAAAGGAGCCTACAAAGTTAGAAGCTGCTTTTACTCTAAGGTAAACAATGCTTTCATCTGTCTCTCACTTACACACATACACATACACATTTTATGGAAATTCATGCAATGAGAAATTGCTTGTTGTAGCTGATCGGTTGTTTTCTTCTCGATTGAGCAATGGGTTTTTTTTCCAAAATTTGTGACATTTATTCTAGAAATGGCTTAACTTTCACACGCCAAAAAGACGATTAATTGGTTTTAATTAATATTAGTTGCAAGGGTGGAGGGAAGTGGGCATGGTAATGCCTGGTATACATGGGGGCGTTGGGATCAAGCTAACTATTTGTTATCGGTTACTAATGGTTTTAACTTTTTCTGTAAAATATACACATCACTATTTTAGTCTCCTAAGTCACTAAAGGATTACTAATTCTTAGAAGCATTGCATCTCAAATTTTGTACTTTTTATCTGACGTTTTAGTCAATAATAAGAAAATTGTTTGCACATTTGATGAAACAACACAATTTCAGAAGAAAAAAAACCCTAGCAAAGGATTGGTGACATTTTAGTATATCATAATAATTGCGGAAACAAAATTAATTGAGGAATTTTGTATATACGATATCAAACAAAATTAATTAGGAATCTTCATTGATACTATATTACTTGATGTTCTTAAAACTGGACCGGTCATCGAATCAATGAAAGTATTGATTCAAGGGGATCAATAGTTCAATTGGAGTCGAACAGATTTTAATAAAATATATTTTTTTAAACATTGTAATATAATATTTTGGTAATATTAAACAAAAAAAAAACAGAATGTACATAAATTTATAATAATAAAAAGTGTCATAAGTCATAATATTTTTATAAAATAAAATAAAATCAAAATGATGTCATTTTAAAAGGTTTTAAAAAAAACAGTTTTAAGTGAAATCATAAAATCGGTTAATCCATAGGATTTTACCAGTTTTTCGACCCGTTCAGCAATTTTGAATTGGTTTAAACTGGATACATAACCAATTCCTGGTCGTTCCGGTTTGGAATTCAAAATCATGACCTTACTGTTGCTGCGTTGACCTTTTATGGAAATTGTGAACTTTTAGTTATTGTGGCCAATAAAAATTAACGAAATTACTATTTGAATATTATAATAATTTGACATAGTATGTGAAAAGTATAAGTAATTGTTCTTCTGTTTTATTTATATATACTCACATTTCAAAACTCTTAAAATTACAGAAGATAATATATTCTCCCATTCTGATGTTAGTTAGAAACATTTTTCAAAATTAACTGGTGACCTTTTATGCTTTGGAAGAGAGTCATAGACCAAAGGGCAATGTCTCAAAAATTGAAAAATTATTTATTGCATGATATATAACTCATTTTTTTTATCATAGGAGGTGATCACTGACCAACAGATAGAAATAAGTAGGGAAAAAATAAATAAAAGTTGTAACAAGTGAATAAGAAAAAAAAAAGAGAGAATAAGGTAAAGAGGGGAAAATACTCTACACATATCTCATTGCTTGCACCAACTTTTGACACTGTCTACTTTGCAGGAAGCCCCCTGTTCACAACTATGTCTCTCCCTTCTGTTTTGGGGAATTCTGAAGACAATTCAAAAAGGTACAATATGACATCAAATTTTCCATTCAATTCAAAAACTGTAAGACCAAGACAAATCGCTTTATACATAAACATGGTGCTATTTTTGTTTTTGATGATAATATTCACTCCTAAAGTTAATAACTCAAATGAATTTAAAAAAGCAGTGTTGCTGTTGAAAACTGTGCTGGCATAAACTGGGATGAGCTTGGATTTAACCCAGTTCCCACAGATTTCATGTATGTCATGAAATGTGCAAAAGGAGAAAAGTTTTCTGAAGGATCCCTCATTCCCTATGGTAACATAGAGATCAGCCCTTTTGCTGTGATACTAAACTATGGACAGGTTAGAAAAAAACCACTGTACCTAGTTGTGTTTCATTAGCTTCTATCAAATGATGCAATGTTTGTACAATCCAAAACATGGTTTCATCAGCTAATTCACAAATCAAATTCTAGCTCAAGCCTCACAAATTAATAATGTGCTTACCTTCAGGGAATCTTTGAGGGACTAAAGGCATATAGAACTGAAGATGGGTGCATCCTTCTGTTTAGACCAGAAGAGAATGCTCAACGAATGAAGATAGGAGCAGACAGATTGTGCATGCCATCCCCATCCATTGACCAGTTTGTTGCTGCTGTGAAGCAGACAGTTCTTGCCAACAAACGTTGGGTACTTATTTCTTCCTGTCTATCTTTAAAGTTTAATTTCTATGTACCACCCATGTAACAATGTCAACTAATCAGAAATCATTATTAGTATGAGAAGTCAATAAATTTACCACATATTTACTTTATGACAATACAAAAATGTTTTATATTATTAATGTATAGACTTCTTTTTTGTGTGTACATAACAAGGTTTGTACCTAAGGCTAAGACAATAATACATAGACTATTTATTCTTAGAGTGTGTTTAGATAAAGAATTTTAACTGAGAAAAGTAATTTATCAGAGAATTTAAATTTCTATAATCTAAAATTCATTGTTTGAATGTTTTTTTATGAAGAATTTAAATTTTTAAATTTTTAAAACAGAATTTTAAGCAATTAAAAATATGGAATTTTAGTTTCCTTCTAAAATGTGAGAAATTGAAATTCTCTTCTTAATAGAAGAATCTTTCAAAACATTCGTATATTTTCTTTATAACCTTCTTTCTCTTCT
The DNA here is from genome assembly GCF_004193775.1 of Glycine soja. Taxonomy (NCBI): domain Eukaryota; kingdom Viridiplantae; phylum Streptophyta; class Magnoliopsida; order Fabales; family Fabaceae; genus Glycine; species Glycine soja. Next base: position 4,890,286 of record NC_041009.1, read on the forward strand.
TCAAGAAATACCGTCTGAACTCGTGAAACATCGATCGGGTGTGGACGTAAGGGGACACGTAGAACTGCACCCGTCAATTAGCAGTCGTCACTATCCATCACGCAGTGGAGGTGCTCGTCAGCGCGGAGGGCCTGGGTCATGCCTTACGCCGTTGACTGAATATTGTAGTCGGGTGTGGTGGTGTATGCCATCATGTCCTAGTTTCCCTGCGACTTCCCATGTCGCATCAATATTTTTCTCTTCGGAAGCATATCAAGTATATCCTCACAATTTCTTTCATCCTCACAATTTTAGTTTTTTTTATCCAAACACAAAATTTTAAAAATAAAATAATTTCAATTGAAGTATTTAAAATTATTAAAATTTAAATTTTCTCAGACTTTTAATTTCCCTCATCCAAACACACTCTTAGACTACTAGTGCATAGACTGTAAAAATTATTTATGTCATTTCCCTATGAGAATTAGAAAAATAAATTGAATTGATATTCAAATATGAAACAGGTGCCTCCACCAGGGAAAGGGTCACTATATATTAGGCCATTGCTCATGGGAACCGGAGCTTCTTTGAACTTGTCTCCAGCACCTGAGTACACATTACTTATTTATTGTTCTCCTGTCACTAATTACCACAAGGTCAGTTATACATGGACTTCCACTTGATTTGTAAGGAAAACATTTAAATGAAACTTCCTATTAAGACTAATTTCAATTTTATTACAGGGTTCACTGAACTTAAAAGTGGAGAGTAAGTTCTACCGAGCAATATCTGGCACTGGTGGAACCGGAGGGATCAAGAGTGTTACCAACTATGCCCCTGTAAGCATATAATTTTTTCTCCAATTTTGGGTTTCTGTTATACTTAGTTTGTGAAATTGGGATACTTGAACTGAAGGTAGAAGAAATATAGTGTCAACATAAAATTTAATGTCACACAAAAGTTTGCACTGTAGAATCTCATCATTCTGTAAAGATTATTGAATGGTTAATGTCTGGTGAAAGCGTATCCATTTTTGCTTATATATGTTGTTTATATAATACAAACAATTAATGCATGATTAGTTAGACAAATCACAGAGCATATTAATTATAAGCTATCCTAATTAAATGAATTTCATTCTTAATTGACTGTGTTAGCCTTGTGTACTTGCACGGTAGGTTTATGCTGCAAGCATTGAAGCAAAGGCCAGTGGATTCTCTGATGTTTTGTTCTTGGACTCAGCAACTGGAAAAAATATAGAGGAGGTTTCTGCATGCAATGTGTTTGTTGTGAAGGTACACCAACAACCTTACTTTCATATTCACGAATAGATTATTACCACTAACCAATTTAATTTGGATTTTGGAAGCCTGTATTATCAAGGCACATGTTAGAATAAGTAACAAAATTACTTAATAAAATAATACAAGCATTTCATATTTTCCTTCAAGTTAATAAGAAATGATAAACATATTTTCCTTTATCTGACACATTGATAAAAAGTCCCATTTAATATTTTTTGTCCTGAACAAAATATTGATATGATTTTTATTTGTATTTCATATTTTCCTTTTTATCTTGTAAAGGGTAATGCTATCTGCACCCCGGCAACAAATGGAGCCATCCTCCCTGGGATCACACGAAAATCCATCATTGAGATTGCCTTAGATATGGGTTATCAGGTATTCGTTTTCCTTAAGTTTTGAAATGTAAAATAAAATAGTTAATCTTTGTGGATAATCTAGTAGCCTAGCTAATCCTTCCTATTAATTATTTATCAATATTTGTATACTTTTTAAGGAAACGATTATTTGAACTATATTTTAGGTCACGGAACGTGCCATATCAGTGGAGGAAATGCTAGATGCTGATGAAGTGTTCTGCACAGGAACTGCAGTTGTTGTCAACTCTGTTTCATCTGTAACCTACAAAGAAACAAGGTAAACTGTTTTGAAACTAATTATTATTCCTCACTACATAAAAAAAATGTGTATAATTGTTAAATAAAAAAACTAATTTTAATTTTACAATTTTGTTTTGATTAATAATAAATAAATATAAGATTAAAAACAGTAGTAAAAAGCTTATATTTCTCTAGGAATTTGGTTATTGGTCCATTATCTTTCCTTGTGTTCTTGAAAATTCCTTGCAACTAATTATTATTATACTAATAAATTGTCAATAATATTTACAATGCAGAACTGAGTATAAAACAGGACCAGAAACATTGTCCCAAAAACTGCGCAAAACACTGGTTGGAATTCAAACTGGGTGTATTGAGGACACAAAGGGCTGGACAGTTCGAATAGATTGATTCATAATTAGCTTAACCTCTTTTTAAATAGTTTCTTCTTAATTGCTTGAGTCAGGTTTGTTGGCTATGTAATTCTGGTAGAAAAGTACATCATTTTATTATATCTGCTTTTACCATGTCATTGTTCAATGGAAGTTTTCTTTTCTTATGTTTTCTTTTCTCAATAGGGCGAATGAGCTGTGTGGTTGAGATCTCGTAATATTTAAAAAAAGAATAATATTTTTACAATAATACAATTGTATCGTAAAATAAAATTACTTCAAAAAAATAAATAGTGTGATAGTGTGTTTGGAAACATGTTAGGCATTGCTGAATCTAGATTTTCAACACAATTTAGTTTCACGGATTGTATATTCCCGTAGTTGTTTTTGTGTTGTCTTTGATGCATTTGTTAAACATAGATTTCGGATAACAATACACACTGACGTTCAAAAACCAATTCTAACCAGTCAATTTCTCAACATTTCCAGTAACAAGTGAGTTATTTATTTATTTTTTTGAAGTAATTTTATTTTACGATACAATTGTATTATTGTAAAAATATTATTCAAAAACAATTGTCTGGAAAGTTTGTCTGCTGACGTTTTCAAGTGTGTAAAATCTCAAATAAAAAGGCACTATATTTTTTCAAAAACAATTGTCTATTGATATTTGAAGTATCCATCCAAAGTCCGTCTAAAATTCTCAACCGTAACATGCATGCATGCATGCTTTCAAGTGGCACCTATCAATTCTAGCGTGATTTTGAACTCACAAAAAGCTCAACTCGGCAGATATAGTGGATTCATCTCATTGATTCTTAAAAATAAAAATAATAGAATATACTCATGAAATCAATCACGTCCCAACTAACCAAAGATGAAGTACAAAGACAGCCGTTATGGACAATACCTCTCGTTTTTTCTTCTTTTTCCTTACCCTCTTTTCTAACAAATACAAATAACTACTGGATCAGCTTCTACCCTTGATACTTACTCTTCAGTAGCTCTATGAACAAGTCATTCCAGGCAAGCACCAGTGCATGCAATCATCGTGTTTTTTCCCTCCTCCCGAAGCTAGGTGCGCATCAGCCCTGAACTCGCTCAAGGGAGTGATGCCCAAAATAATGAAACCAGACCCCTTAAGAGCCTTATAGAGGTGTTTATTCACGAGTCGACCCTCCACATTTGTCCCATTATTCTTCACTGAGAAAAGTTCTTCTACCCGAAAGGGTAACAAAACTTCCAAGGTCACCCTCCTTACTAATCATTTAGGATGGAATAATAATGCTTTCAAGACAAGTCACATGTCACTCATTGGATCACAGTTCTAGTCAAAACAATGCTAAAAAAGAAGAAAAAAATAACTGAATGGACTCACCTGCTCTACTGGCAAAGGTCGATCCCTTTGACAGGAACCACCCCGATCCCAGTCTTCCCCTTCAAAATGCCTGGGTGACTGAGTACGGAAAAATTTGAGTGCACCTGGTCGTGCTTTTTTCCCCTCCACATATGGGATCTGTGAACAAACCACTCTCGTATTAAAATATGCAGATCAGTCACAGACTTATATAAACTAGATGTAATTTCATAAATGCATTTGTAAAAGTATTAGGGATCAGATCATCAGAGTAATACAGTAAATCAATCTTTTATAAGTATCTTAATCGTGATCAGTTTTGGGGAGAAATAATTGTTGAGGCATGTTACGGAACATTGTTTTAGGGGAATTTCTGTTTTCCCAAAATTCATGATGCAGAAAGAAAAAGAAAAAAAAAAAAACTTTTGAACTCAAAAGAAGTTAATTCAAACACACATTTAGACCCTCAATGTCTTTGGGAAAAGGAAAAACACATTCTATGTTCTTGCTAGTAGCTAGGCATAATCCCCAAATGCATGTTTCTAATGAAAAATATTGCTTGACTTGGATGTACAATTGTGTTGCAGAATACTTAATCTTAATGCTAATAGTTGGGATAGTTACCAAATACTGACATGTCAATTGAAAGGGAAAGAGCATGTGGACCAATCTATATTCTTAGAGCTAATCTCAATCTGAACCAAATAAAGAGGTTATTTGTGGATGTGTTTTCACTTTCAGTAAAGAGGTTGTCTGTATCATATCTGATACCTAGAGAAACGCCTTAACAATAAAAAGTTCATTTATAGATGTTTTATGAAGCTAAGGTTATACTTTAGTCGAGTATCAACACACTATTTTTTACTGGAGTCAATTAACAAAATAACATGTACATGGCAATTATTTCATACTCTATCAGGCTAACTTAGAGCCATTGATAAGGTTCCTATTTCCTACCACTACCATTTTAGAGGAATAGAGAGCAAAGACGTTACCATGTGCTTCAAAACCAAATCCAGGTCTTGATCTGGACGTAATGGAGGGATTACTGGCTGACCATTCTTGAAGAAAAGCATAGGGGACTTCACAGGGTCAAATTTTGAAGGGGCCCACCACCTGTTTATACAAAACCAGATAAACTAAATTAAAATCATCTCATATTTTCTCAAAGTTTTCAAAGAACAGCCACATCAGCTTATACAAAGGAAAATGAGGAGCAAGCAGTAAAAGATCTGCATGGTTAAACCAGACCATAAAACTCAAAAATGTATGCTTGAATTGTCAAATTACCAGCAACAACTCTGGAATCAGCTCAACTCAAACAAAGAAAAATAACAAGAAAGCAAATACAAGAAAGGCATCATCGAATTACATGCATTGCTTAAAACTAAACATAGAAACCACGGGCACTGATGAAACCAGATAATAAAACTGACACAGATACTATTTAAGCCTGGCAACCCATTGAGGAAATTAAAAACTCAAGTAAATGCACACAAAAGAAGACAGTCCAATGAAGCAAGACAAAATACTAGGACACAAGACACTTTGGTGCCACTCATTATTCAAATATCTGTAATATCCAACATCAATAAGGATACGGGAAAGCAGCTAGAATACATGACCCATTGACAGAAACAGAATACAGAAACATTTTAGTATTACCAGTGCCCCGTGTTAAAAATTAGAATATTGTGGAAACTTAGAGCTTGGGCCCGTGTGGTGACTGGAACATCAACATCAACTCTATATCCCTCTCTGACTCCAAGAGTTTCTAAGGCACCATGTTTATCACTAGCTGACCAGCTGCATCAAACAGAAGAACCGCAACAACAATAATAGTTAACAGTGTGCAACAACCAATACCGTATAAGGTGTATTTGGAAGAGCTTATTTACAACTTATTCGGCCCTATCTTATAAGCACTTGTTTAAGTGTCTGAGAAACACCTTCATTTTTGCTTATTTATTAAATTAAATCTTAAACTTTTGTTTTTTTATTTTTTTAAAGAAAAAATATACAGATAAAGAAAAATTAAAAAATTAGATAAAATTAGAGTATAATTTTTTAGTTAAGTTGTATGTATTTTTATAGTTAAATTTATGTGTTGTGGATATTTTTTTTATTATATTCATTAATTAAAAAAATAAGAAAATTAGTTAGTAGTATTAAAATAAACTAAAAAACAAAGTAAAAAAATAATTGATACATCTATCTTATACAATAGATAAAATTTCACAGAGTAGTAACTGTTGTATTGAAAATATCTTTAAAAATATTTATTTAGCAGTTATATTTTGTTTAAGTGATAAGAATTGATATTTTTATTACTTATGGCTGACAGATATGAAAAAAGAAAATAATAAAATATATGAAAAAAGAAAATAATAAAATATTCAAAAGAGACTGATAAGGAAAAAAAGTACGAGAAAGGATCGTCCCATCTCAACTCGCATTAAGAACAAAAATTACAAATTAACGAGAAAGTAAAAAAAAAATGTGGAACTTGCACACAACATGGTCATAACAGAAAATAATTGTCCTAACATATCTTCATCTTAAATTTTTTCTTAGTCAAATGTAATTCTTTAAGTATTTTATTAATAATGCAATATAATGTTCATCTATCAATATGTAGTTAAACAACAAATCTTCTCATCTTTTAATTAAATCTAATAACATAAACAAACTAATTTAGTAATATAATTATATTAAAAAATTCAGATTTTAAATAAAAATATTCATCTAAAAAATATGTTAAGTAAATTAAATAATAAAACAAAAATAATTATATTTAATAATATTATTTTCTTTAAAAAAATTAAAAAAAATTAAAAAATTTAATTTAATAAATAAGTAATTTTAAAACTAATTAAAAAATTATATAATATAATATTTATATTTTATAATATTTTAAATTTAAAAAAAAAACAAAAAATGAGAGAGAAAGTCCCAAATAGTGTATATTGAAAATTAAATTGCAAAGTAGTGTAAATTGGGAAAGAGAAGATATATTTATGGAGAAAAAAAAACCTAATTTATTGATATGTCTTCTTTAAATACATTGAAAGATAACTTTTAATGATTCCATTTTTGTTTTTTTTTTCATTATCTTTCTTCAACTATTGTTACATATTTATTCTTACATTTTCTTTTAATTTTCTTTTTTTAAATTTACTTCCATGAATTCGCCTAATAAATAAATAATGTAACCTATTTGATATGTGGAAAATGACATCAATACCATATGTGAGAAATGACTAAAAATAATTTTTTTTATAAAGTATAAGGACTAAATTAAATAATATGAAACTATCAGATTAAAAATAAAATTTCATGAAAATATACGGACTAAAAATATATTTTTCACTTTTAATTAATTTACAATATAAAGATTTTTTTATGAAAATTAAACTCATGGTCATTTAACCATAATTTATCATGTATGATAAATTTATTAACTTTTCCAATAATTATTTTAAAAATCATATAAATAATAATTTTTTATCTGATGAAATTATTTTATAATGTTACTACATAGGTATTAAACTTATGATTTTATTTTATCTATTTAAGCTTTTTTAGTTTGTGTATAATATCTTATATTCTTATAGACAATATTTGATACAGATAGAATAAGCATGGTAACTAGATTAATTTAGATCCAAAAGGTATTATTACATCATATCATTTAGCATTAAGTAGCCATAGATCAAATACACCCCACACCTTACAAGATAAATAGTTATATGCATAAAAAATATATGAATATGAAAAATCATGAAGTCAATCAATCTGTTTGGTTCCATAAGTTGATATCCACCTACTTAGACCACCATGAAGAACTTGAAACATCAGTGATCAGACCCTTGACCACCCTTTTTGTCCTCTTGTTAACTCGTTGACAAGTGCATTGAATTTGTCATAATTAGTAGTAAAGTACTCGAAAGTCTGAGTATCCAATCTACATCAACTTTGTTTGTACTTAGATTAAAGCAAATCCAATTTACAAGTAAGAGATAAGAAAATTTAAAATAAAAGATACAGAAAGATAAAAAATATAAGATAAAGATTTAAAAGGAAAGATAAGAGATAAAAGATAAAGAAGATAAAATATTTAAATTAAAGGATGATAAAGATAAAAAAATAGAATATAAAAAAATAAGATAAGAAAAGAAAAATAAAAGATGAAGAATAAAATAAAGAAAGATAAAAAAAAACAAAAGATAAGATAAATAAAAGATAAGTTATCAGAATGATTTTTCTTTATCAATTTAGTTGATTTTATCCTACTCACATATATTCATTGACCCTAATTCCTCACTATGTCAAGCCTATTTTATTTAACTATCTCTCAAATTCCTTTGAAAAAATTCAATGCATGGGCATAAAATTATCATTCTATGTCTAGCAATGACTTTCTTATGAAATCTTTTCTTTTTGTTCTATTAGAAGTTACCATCTTCCGAGTGTCTAACCCCTAAAATTAATGCATGCATATTTTCTTTAAATCTTATTTAGAAGTTACCCTCTCTCAAGCGTCTAACTCCTACCAGAATATAAAGATGAATAATACATGAAAAGATAAACAGAAAAGATAATAGAAAAGAAAACACTTGATAAAATAGTGAAGAGTACATCATATATCGTTTTGGTTTTTAGACCTCGCAGGCCCTAACTAAGGGTTTAACCTCTCATGTCATGAGAGACTTTTACACTTTAGGGATTGAGATGTATGGAAAAAGGTGATAAATGACTAATAACAAGGAAAGAGGGTTTCCCCTAAGGGATAGATCTAGTGTGTGGGTTGTGAGACTCCTGTCTTTTGTTTGGCTTGGCTCTCTTCTTATAGTTGTTGGAGTGGACTTGGGTCGATACGGAAAATCTTTCTTATTCATATTTTTGATATTTTTTTGATCTTTTTCTCTTTTAATCCATCATTTTCATATCTGCAAATCATACATAATGAAAATATAAATTCTTATTATTTAAGTAAAAAATAACTCCTAAATAAATATTTTTATTATAAAAAATAGGTTATATTTACCGGTTATCACCCTTATGCCATTCGTTAAAGAAATGCTTAATAAAAACCAAGTTAATTGGCAAGAAGAGATAATGATCCTTAAACCAAATTTAGATAAAGCATCAGCCATAGCTTCCCTATATATGTATATGACTCCACGTTAAAACACCTCCTTTGAGATTAAAACTCGTTAGCTTTAATAATGGGTGCTCAGATATCAGTTGAAACGCATCCTTTCTTTACCAAAGAAACCTTCGCGATCTAATGCCAACAAATAATGTACACCTGCTAGCAATCACAGCTTTTATAAATCAGGTGACCACTCAAAAAAAAAAAAAAAACTGCTAGTTCCGTTGACTTGAATCTAAAAAAGCCAAGGGGAATTAAACCAACATGATATATATGTGTGAAGACAAAAGACTTCAATAATAAAAAGAACTTTTCATGAAAATAATGAACGTGCTGCTGGTAATTAATTAAAATCTTTCATTCCCCGGGCTTCCTCATGTTTAATTTGTCAAACTCTATAATCGTCGTTAAAGAGTATTTTTTAATCAATTCAAAGGATTAAAACTTATAGAAATACTTCTGACGCTCAGTGAAAAGCCAAAGATGTTAATTAACTACCATTAAGTCTACTCTTCTCTTCAATAATCAATAAAAAGAAGAAGAAAACATTGAATTTTGAGTGAGAAGGATTTAGAAAGTCAAAAACAGTTGCGTGCTATAGCAAGGGACATGTGAATCAATCCAATTTTGCCTCCGCTGTGTTTGAAGTTGAATGTACATGTGCCAAGGCAAAAATGACTCTTCAATGGTATGAAGGCCACTCACTACAAGAAAATACTGTTCATTTCTAACAACTAGTAAATGCATGGTCATATGTGGCCCAGGGAACGTGAGAAAGGGACATTTGACCCAATATAATGTGTTTTGCTTAGTGACGTTGCAATGCAATGGAGCAAGCAGTGATACATATATCAAAATCCATTTTCTCCGTGATATAGTTAATGATAAACTAAAATATGGATTTCCTTTCATTCGAAACTCTTGTTCATGTAATAATTTTTATGAACAATGACTTCTTTCGCAATAGATTAATAGTGAATGCGTTGCCACCCTAATAATTAGCCATTTACTATTAATTTATATACTCCACTGAAAAGGAAGTAGAAAAGCTATTAAGTTTTGTTTCTTATTATTACATCATCAACATATTTTAATCCAAGATATATTGTTCAATAGTGAATCAACTTATCGATCGATAATAACTCCATTTTGGTTTTCAATTTTTTTTTCCAGTGCGCTTATTTTAACAGCAATTTGATTGTCAATTAGTTGTCGCAAATCACTAATCACCGATAATTTTTTTGCAAATATCAACGGCTGAATATTGTAAAGTTTCTTGTAATGTATTTTTTTTTATAAAAAAAAAGTAGTTATAAAAACTTTAAAAAGATATGGAGAAGATCAAACTTTTCTTGTGGGCTTTTGGGTGACAGGTTAAGCTAGTTTGCATGTGTCTAAACTCAACTGCCCTATAAAAAATGACGGGTTGTGCAAGTCGTTTCAGTAGATTGGACCCGTTTTAGGTTTTACTAACCCTCGTGAAAACAGTAAATTCCTAAAATATATAGGGGGGGTGCTAGATGTGGGTTCCCTTTATTTTCATTATTACCAGAATTCAGACTAGGCTTAATATCAATATTTAACATGATAGGGGTGTTCATCACATCGATCTTCTTTAATTTATTTTTTTGCTGTCGAATGAAAAATGGTAAAAAGTTTTATTCAGTTAAAATTACTCAACTAATACCTAGGCTCTCTTGAGGATTACTCACCAAGCAGGGAAAGTAGCATCACCGGAGTTTGAACCTACATCCAAGGGGAGAGTAAAAGTTAATTTCAGATTTTTAATCTTGTGTCAATCCACATTGGCACCTAAATCGATCTACAAATAAATTGAAGTATTTTAGTTCATATTTTATTGTTGTTTAAGTATAATTCAATTGATTTTGAGCATTTTTTAGTAAACTTCTTTAAAATTACTTCTAGAAAATTAAAATAAAAAAAATGAAATAAATTTTGAAGTTAAACAACTCATCTCCAATAACCAATCAAATTTAGATAATTGTCTTATATTTGAGTTTTGTTATTACTATTATAATTATCACATCTAATGTATTATCTTTAATTTATCTTTTATATAAGAATTGTATATTAAATATGATAATTATGACAATCATGATAAAATTCAAAATGTAAATCAATTATTTATATTGTACTAGTCATTAAGAATGAGATTAAATAATTTAAGTTTTGAATATGTAACTAGAAGAATTGGTCGACCATAATAATTTTACAAGATTTGTATAATATTGTCTACGGTGAAAAATACCAATGTTCTATATAACAAAAAAAAAATCAATCCAAATCAATGGGTTATTATAAGGTTTGATTTGCTTAGGATTTGATAGGAAAATGCATAAAATCAAACTCTAAATGCTTTTATCAATTTAAGTTAAGTACATTAAAAATTAGATTATATATGTCAAAATTTGAAAATGAATAAAAATTAAGTAGATCACTCTTTTTTCCTAAATTTGTCATTGTAAGCATATAAAACCTTACTATTAAGATAATTTTTAATAACTTTTGTCCATCAAAGACTATCACCGCTCCTTCTCAGCAACTTACAGTACCACGCACTTGACGGGACCTATTTCCATGATGGTACGAACGACATACCTTGGAACAACGGTATGTGCGGTACAGAACTACTATTATTTTTGTTTATGAGTTATCTATGCTAGAGATTGAGTTTTTAGGTGAAGAATTTCCAACAACTCCTTTTTTTCTAGCAAAAATTGTTTTTTTTTTTAATGTCATTTGAGAGAAAAAGAGAGATTCTATTTTTTTGTGAAGTAAAATTCAATAACCAAAATTAGATTTTACCACTAGAGTAAAAAATGACAAAAAAATTTATATTTTATATGATATTATGAGACCTAAAAACAATGATCCAAAAATTTAAAATGAATTGTTTCACTAAAGATGTGCTAAAATTTTCTGTAGCCGTTTGGTACAAGAAAAAAAAATCCTAAGAATCTTTAAGTTGTTTCTTATTAAAATAATAACATTCTCAAGGAAATAATGTTTCTTGTTTTTGATATTGCTACGTTTCTTAGGGAAATATTTCATAAAAAAAAGATGAGAATTTAGCTAATTTTCTCAAGTTAAAAAATATGATTTATTTTGATAAAAACATTATATTACTCTTATGTAATCATTTAATATCACAAATAATTAAAATTTAAAGCAAAAATATTATATGTTGTATAATTAAAGAAGATAAATAGTAGAGAGATTTATACCCATGAATTATAAATAATTTTTTTATAGTTTTTTTAGATGTTCATAAATGAGTTAGATGAGTAAATTTTTATAGAAATTAAAGTATATAAGTAAATTTTAATCTATACAAAAATTTAAATATTTTTTTCTTCTTTTAGGAATATAATTTGAAAATTTTATTCAAACCCTAAATTAAAGTCAACCCCAAAATATTAGTAAAATTATCACTTTTATAGTAACACTAACATACACCTAGCATAGCTTTCCGTAAAGTCAAATTGTATTATATTATTAATACTCAATTAGCAACTTTGAAAAAGCATTCCTTAAAAAAAAAAAAAGAAACTTCGAAAATCCTAGACCACAAATAAGTTATACCTAACTTGTCGCTGTTAATTCATTTAGAACAAGATCCAATAGTCTTGAATATGACCTAACAATAGTGGGTTAAAAATGCTTATTATAAAAGAATGGCAAATATTAACAAGTTTTTTTTTTTTTGCACTCGTTAATAAAAAAAGAAAAAATATTTTTATTAGGATGCGGAAAAATATATTCCTCTCTGATTATAAAATGGTTCTTACATAAGTTTTAATAAAAAAAATTATTTTTTGATTTCTTGACTAATACTAAGAAGAAGACTGGTTAGCATACTCAAAAAGAAATTATGAGTAACTTTTTCCTTTTAGTTATTCAAATAAAATTAAAAGTACCTAATAATACATTTTCTTATTAATGTTGTTACAAATCCTCTAATTATTTTATTAAGAAGATAACAAATAAAATTAAAATATTTAATGTCTTAAAATGTAAAACATATCTAATACTTAAAGTAGGAGAATTAATATAAAAATATTGCAATAGAATTTAAAATTATTAAAAATTGAATGTTAAACCGACACCTACTTATACTAACATGTTGGTTTGAGCATGACTCGAATATTTTAATTAAGAAAAACCTTACAAAAAACCGAATATTCCGCGTTAAGGTTATAGTGAAAGGAAGAAATAAACACTTGCATAGGGATGTCCTATCCTAAAGTTTGTCTTTTCTCCGCGTAACGCTCTGAGTTTTACTGTTATCTATTAGACCAGATTTGAAGATTACGGAAATAATTGCCTTTAGTTTTACATTTTTATTTCCAGAATTATTATACCCTTGAGAACAAATTTGGAAACTTAGCTTACTCGTGAAATTTATATATACTTTCTTAATATTTTCGTTTTCAGGGTATATTATTATTATTAGATTAAATTATAAATTTATTTCAGAATAAGAAAAAGTCCAGAACAAAAAAAAAACTAATTTTTATTTTAATCCTTACCTTTTTATGGTATTTTAAACCTTACTTTAAAAATCTTACATTTTAATCCTACATGAAAAATTGTTATAACTGTACTATTTTTTTTACATATAAAAATGAAAATGAAAAATAAAAAGGATATTCTAAGTATAAGAACCAGAATATAGAATCTTTTGAATAAGGATGAAAATAATATGAGCTAAGTATACTAACCAAAATATAGAAATAATTATATTTTTTTTCTAACAGGGAGGGATATGAGATTTTTTATTCGAAACTCAATTAATCGTCATTGATTTATTTTGGGATAAAATAATAAAGAACCTTAAATATAAATATTAAAATTAATATATTATTGGTATGAGGAGAACTACATTTAAATTTCTCACAATAAAAATTTAAGAATTTGATGAAAAAAATATAATGAAAATAAAAAGAGCATCCTAAAAAAACTCTAAGATTAATGATGGACCAAAGTTTTAATGAATACTTTCTATGTCTTGGGTTGACAATGAGTGTCTCCAACATATTACGTGATGGGTTAATAAATAGACTTAATTACGTATTTAACGAATTAATTAAAAAAAGATTTATTCAACTTTACTATTATTATTAGGCAGTGAGAAGTAAGAGAAAGAAGAGCGTCCGCGGATATATTTTGGACAGACTATAAAGTGAGCGAATGGTCCAATCCATCCATTATTCTCTGTGTGTCTTTCTCTACTTCTTTCCCTTTCCCCAACCCCTCATACGTTACTCTTTAAATACGCACCACATCTTCACGTGCCTCTCGGTTCTTCAGTCCAAACAATGGCCATGGTTGAGCTCTGGTGGATTACGTGCTTTCTCTAACTACTGTTTTCCACACTTAACGAACCAGAACACAGTGAGAAAGAGATAATGGCGGTGGAGTACACATGCTGCTCAACGGCCTTCTTCGTTCACATACTGGTCATCGTGCTGCTCGTGCTTTTCGCGGGCCTCATGTCGGGCCTCACCTTGGGCCTCATGTCGCTCAGCCTCGTTGATCTTGAAGTTCTTGCTAAGTCTGGTACTCCTCAGGATCGTAAACACGCTGGTTCGTTTTCTTCTCTCTCTCTCTCTGTCCTTATTTCACTAAATGTCTCGAGCAGAAGAACCAGTGCGCACTGAGTGAGTGAGTAAGTGTAATGATTCCAGCGTTCGTGGAGATATTTGGGAGCAAAGATTTTAGAAAACTGTCGCGTTCGTGGTTTCGTCGCGTTCCTCGATATTGCGAGAAATTGCAGACAAATGCGACCGATGCAGTCACAATTGAGGTCGCAGACACTCGAAAAACCTTGTCGTTGAAGCTGAAATCACAGTTCGCAGACTCTTTTCTTTTCTTTTCTTTTTCTTTAACCTTTGGGAGTTTTTGAATAACTAAAATCATGAGGTAGACCCGGATTTTATGGATATAGGTAATCTTTAGCTGAATGTTATCCGTTATTGAAAGGGCTTTTGGCATGGTAGAGACGGAAAGAACAAGATTGCTTCTTACAAGATTGCTTCTTTTTTTTGTTTTGGAGAAAGTGTGCAGTTATTGATCCTCTAACTGTTTGAATTGGCGTTTTGTTTTTGGTGTATTTGCAGAGAAGATATTACCAGTTGTCAAAAACCAACATTTATTGCTATGTACTCTGCTAATTTGCAATGCTGCAGCCATGGAGGTACAACTACAAGCTTATGCTTTTCTTTATATTGTCACACAGATTTCATATTCTTAATGGCTGCTGTTTTTTCAGACACTTCCTATTTTTCTTGATGGCCTTGTTACTGCATGGGGCGCTATCCTAATTTCTGTGACATTAATTCTTTTGTTTGGTGAGGTGAGAAAGTTCTGTCCTTATATGATTTTAAGTATAATACATTCATGTCACAGATTAAGTGCTTGTGTTGTTTGTTTAGAGGTTGGAACCTGGAACAAAAATCTGGTGGCACAGCACCCGTTTTGTTTGGTTCACGTTTTTTCCATTTGTGAAAGACATTTTTTGTTAATTAGAATCAATTCCAGTTAAAGTGGGAACCAGTAGCTTCTCATTCCTCTAATGTTATGTTTGGCAATAAAAAATGTTCAGATGCTATTATCGATAAATGTAATGAATATAACTTACCTTTATAATATATTATTAAATTTAAGGTCTATTTTAGTAATTTATTCCTATAAGTAATTTTACTTTATCTAAGTACCAGTCCCAAACACTAATCAATTATTTCAACATAACACCAATTCTTTCAAAATCAACTCTACCAAATTTTAAAACAAACATACTCTAAAAACATGTCTAGTCGTCCTCACCTTGCTCTTAGCAGGTGGTACTAATACTTTCCTTTTGACACATTGAATATGGAAGGGAGAGAGAAATTTGACTTAAATCCTGATTTATTTATCCTGCTGTATGGTGATTCTAATCCTTTGAATTGATGCATGTGCGGCAGATATTTATTTGTCTAAATATATAATATGAACGTATTAACTTTTGCTTACTTAGTGTTGTTTGTGAAAGTGCTCTGACATATGTCTACTTGTGTGAAGATTATACCCCAATCAGTTTGTTCTCGGTATGGTTTGGCTATTGGTGCATCAGTGGCTCCCTTTGTCCGTGTGCTTGTATGCATATGTTTTCCAGTTGCCTATCCAATTAGTAAGGTGACATACATTTAGCAGAACTTTTATTACTTTTATACGAGTAAACATGGAGCCAATTTAATTTGTTTTGTCCTGATTTTCATTTCCTTATTGGCTTTTTGTGCATTCATGTGGTTTTCCAGTTATTAGATTTTTTGCTGGGCCATCGACATGAAGCCCTATTCCGTAGAGCTGAGTTGAAAACACTCGTAAATTTGCATGGTAATGAGGTCTGTATCAGAGTTATGTGATGTTTTTAGTTGAAGTAAAGCCATCTATCTTTATTGTATGATTTTTTTTCTCAATTAATTTGCACTTGTAGTTGAGTGAAACCTGTGTAATGTATTTCACAAGTATGCTGCTCTTCTAGCTTTTCTTTTTCAATGAAAATATGTAGTTTGTGTGAAATGTCACTAAGGACTATCTTATCTACTTCTCTTCTGGTTATTTGGAATCCTGCGCTTGGACATTCATGCTTCTGTTTGTTTGTTGTTGCTATTCATGACTGAATTGCATTAGGCTGGAAAAGGGGGGGAACTGACACATGATGAAACAACGATCATTGCCGGGGCACTTGAACTCAGTGAGAAGACGGCGAGTGATGCCATGACTCCTATATCTGAAACATTTACTGTTGATATTAATTCAAAGCTTGATAGGTAACGTGTACTCAATAGTTGGTAAATGAAAGCTAACTTTTGTATTTTATTCAAATTTTATTTGTATAATTAAATGCGTATTACTAAGCAGGGAACTGATGAATGAGATATTGGAGAAAGGGCACAGCAGAGTCCCAGTCTATTATGAGCAGCCTACAAACATTATTGGACTTGTACTGGTAAAGTGTTTTCCTTCTTTCCCCCTTTAAACCTTTAATGTTGAACATTCATTTTCCATTAGATGAAAAACTACTGTAAAAATCACATACTCCATTAGATGGCAACTAAGATGATAGTGTTTTCCTTTGCTGACCCAGAAATATCTGCTGTAACTAAGATTTTCTCTTGTTGGGGTTCTTATGTTTTATCATTTCTTTAGAGCCATTCGTGGTATTTGAATAACTTTTTGTTTCTTGCAAGTTAACCTGCTTGAATATTGCTGCAGTGTATGCATGAACTTTTATGCCTTGCTCCTGTTGTATGGAATATAGTAACAGGAAGGTTTTCTGATGCTTTCTGGAATTAGAGTAAGCTCTGTCAGAAATTCTAGTGACCTGTACTGAGTCAAGAAGACATAAAAACAATGTTTCTGAGCTAATTTGGTAGTTTGAACAGTAATAATGAAGGCCTTGGTTCAACTGGTCAACTTTTCCCTAGGTGTCTAGCCACTATAGGAGTACAAATTACCAAAAATTTATGTTCAGCTTGGGGGGGTATTTGAGCTTTCCTTAAAGGTGAGCAAGAAAATACACATCTATGGTTTAACTTAATTTAAAAACAAGATCAGCACTTAATTATCTGGCACAAGGTATCATTCAGAACGTTTTGTGATATTTAAGCCCTTCTTCAGTAAATTGTCTAAGCCACCTATTAGTGCAAGTGCATGTTGGTCAACTGTGAAAAAGTGTAAACCTCAATGCCTATGACATTTATAATATTATCGAGAACTGTAATTGGATGATCAACTGTTAGCCAAAACCAAAATGTTGAATGTTAATTTTGATGTAATGAATGAGGAAATATGTCACTTCTAAGACTTTGGACTATTTAGCCGAAAACCAGAGGTTCTTTTGGTGACAATTTTGTAACACAAACACGGGAGATTAAGATCATCAGGGATCTCGTCACTTGTTTGGTTTATAAGACATCATTAAACTTTGTATGATGAGGATGCTATTGCTTTCTTTTCTTGATACTTTTTTCTATTGCTTGTTCAATGGATGTTTTCTCAATTCTTTATTTTTGTGACTGTATACTACCTTTTGTTTTCTGAATGCATGCTGCTTAATTTTAGGTCAAGAATTTATTGACAGTTCATCCAGAAGATGAAGCACCCATGAAGAGTGTAACCATACGCAGGATTCCAAGGTATCTTGTATATGTTTTACCAGTTTAATGGGGAAAGTCACATCGGTTTTATATTGTGCTTAATTTTGTGACCATAAATTCATATTTACAAATTACATATATTGACAGGGTTCCAGAAAGTATGCCACTTTATGACATTTTGAATGAGTTTCAGAAGGGCCATAGCCACATGGCAGTTGTTGTCAGACGGTGTGACAAGACTAACCAACAATCTTCCCAAAATAATGCAAATGGTAAAAACATGCTATAAACCGTTTAAAACTTTGAAACTGAATTTTTCTTTCTTAATAAAATGCTCCGTGTCTCACGCCTCTGAAATAGACTCGGTGAGAGATGTTAAGGTGGATATTGATGGTGAAAAGCCTCCCAAAGAGAAAGCTTTGAAACCCAAGATGCCACTCCACAAGTGGAAAAGCTTTCCAAATACAAACAAGTCATCAAATAGGGGTTCTCGGAGCAGAAAATGGTCAAAAAATATGTACTCGGATATTTTGGAGATAGATGGAAGTCCCCTTCCAAAGCTCCCTGAAGAAGAAGAAGCCGTTGGAATTATTACCATGGAAGATGTCATTGAAGAGCTTTTACAGGTACTAAACTACTTATGATCATTATGAACAATCTTGTTCATTCATTACGCATTGTAGTTAAATAAGCTTATTTACGTGTAGAACGATGTACTGATGTGTCAATATTTCTGTGTAGGAGGAGATCTTTGATGAGACAGATCATCATTTTGAAGACTCATAACAGTGGCTTTTTTCCATAAAACCTTCCATGTTCATATTTCTTGTTTGGACCTTAAAAATAATTAAATAGATAATGCGGTTTAGGGTTGAAAGCTGCTGTATAGAGATCTGAGTTGTGATTTGGAACGTGTAAGCCATTATCGTTGATGAAATGCAGGGACCAGACAGCTGTTTTTGAGATGTACATGCGTGTCTCTATCGCAATGACGCATACCAGCAAGGCAGCAAATCATGGTTTGTTTTTTAGTGCGCGCGCGTTTTCCTCCTTTCTTTTGATTAATTGATACCTACTTGTATGGTATGAAGTGCATATGTATTACGTAACATAGTAAGCACATGATTAGAGAAAATGCATCACAATACGCAATTGAATTTAAAAATAATCATTATTATTCTGTTAAAAATAGTTTCCGTAGAATCGGGGTGAATTGGTGGACATAGTTATTAAAATTTAATGATTAATATATTTTACCTGTATACTTTGCACGCGTTTATTTAAAATCAATCTTACAGTAATTGTCACCTCAATCCTTTATTTGAAAAATATTGACATATATACGGCAAGAATAACCCTGTAGTAATACTTTTTTTTTATTAAATTAAAAATATTTCGTAAAATTAGTTGTTTAAATAGTTGATAAATATAAAATATAATATCATGATTTATTTAAAATAATAAATAAATAAATATCTCGATAATAAAAGTGAAAGAAAATATATAAAAATTAGAAATTAGTGATTTAGAAAATGATACTAATATTTTAAAAACATTAGAAGATATTAAAAAAAATTATTTATTGAATATTCAAATGAATTTTTTAATTAATAAAAAATTAAAAATTAACTGAAATAAGATATTTCAACTAATAAAATTACATTCAAAGATACACATCGCACATGCATAAACAAAAATTAAAGAGTTTGGATCAAAACTTTTTTACTTGTCCAAATATACTATACTTAAGTTTTTATAAAAAATATTAATTTATTAATTTTTTTACTAAAATTGTCATTTCAAAGGATTTGAATCCCTAACAAACTTTCATTCTTTTATCTTCTTCCAACCACTAACAAATCTTATATATCTTAATTTATGGTCCTTAAGCCCAATCAATAATTCTGCGGAAGACAATCATTACATGGGACCTCCCATAGCAGTAGGTTTGGTCAGAAGACTGAAATGAATAGGGATTCGGTCCCCTTGGACATGTGATCGTAGAATCGACTATGTGATTCGCATAATATTGAGATTCTACAATTTAACATCTCCATATTTGTTGTTTGCATGAAAGTGATTTATCATTTATCACTTAGGCTGAGAGCAGATACTGGTACCAATATAATTTTCACCCTTCAAAATTAACTAATCTATCTTCACACGCAGGAAACTCTACCAAGGGATTTGTTCTCTTTTTTGCTTTTTTGTTTTCTCCCTAAATTTAGCCACTTCCTTTTAGAAGGGATAAAAAAGAACATGATTCAATGCCCGAAGAAGGTAATTGAACTATGCCCACTCTTTAACTTTAGCATAATTTTCATTCGTCGCCTGCAGTCTACGGAATCTATATAGGGCATGTGTTGTTCCCAAATCCCAATCAGGCTAACCTACATAATGCATTGCACATATAAGAGGAATTAAGCTTTTACTGTTAATAGGAATCCGGGAGACAACTTTTGCTGCCATACAAATATCTGGGACCAACTTATTTTTGGTCCTTATCATTTTTCAAGTGTTGTGGTTATGGTGGCCCTCCACTTGAAAGTTATGTTAAAATTGAAATATAAAAGAAATTTAAGAGAAAAAAAAAAGGAGAACTTGATTGATAGTTATAATTTATTTTTAAAAAGTTAAACTATTTTTTTTCTTTGAAAGCTCTATGACACTGCAAAGAAGAGATAATGGGAGCTCAATTTTTTTTCATTCCTTTCCTTTCTCTTTAAGTTTCTATGTTTAACTATATTCCTTTTTGTTGGAGTTAGGTGCGTCTAAATGTAATCTGTGCATCTTTGAATTGGGATTGTTAATGAAACTTGGCTTCCTGATCTTTGAATTGGGATTGCTTAAGAAATTAGAATTCAAACAAATTAGCAAATCTGATAGACAAAGATAGGAACAAAATCATTTTAAGACCCATCTTAGGAATCCTAGATGAAGTTGAACAAAATCAATTTAACAAAACCTGGTAATCCCGACACCTTTGTAGATTGCATTAAAATTCAGCCTTTGTCTATTTTCGTGGTGTTCTTAATTTTAGAACATCATAATAATTAAAGGTGTGCATAACCTTTTATCAAATCGGCAATTAAATGAGGGTTGCCATGTCATTTTATTGATATGCATAGCCTTTTTTTTTAAATAACAAATTGGGAATCCTAGCATTGACAAATTACGAATTCTAAATTTCCCAATTCCTAATTCAGTCCCTCTTGATTTCCTGCATTATTTGTCTAACATCCATAGCAAGGAATGATCCTTCTCCTTGAACAGGCTCAGTGGTTTCAATTTTTTCAGCAACACACGTGTCCCTTTTCCCTAAAACTAAATAAACAGATCACCAATACCACATACCAGAGATCTACTGTCGTGTAAATAACAGATCAAGACAACACTTTTTGTGGCTTCCTTGTTATAGATTTACTGCATCCCGAGCTAGCTTTTCACCTTTCTATTACAACATTTCAATCACAATTTTTTTTATCGAAAAATGTTAAATTTTGTTAAAAATATCAATAGAAAGAATTTGAATCTACAACTGTTTTGTCTCTCTATGTACTTCCTTCTTCCTTTATTTTTAAGTTTTTTTTTTCTTTTTAACCATCAAATCAATCTTATATCTCCACATTTCAATAACACTTGAATACAAAAACACAAACATTCACACAAAATTACATATAAACATGGATTCGAACTTTAATTCCGTTGACACACACCCATGGTTAACCTCTTTGGCTAGACCTAATCCTGTTGATTCCATTGGATTTGTACCAATATCTTTTCCCGTTTAATTCATATATAACATCACTTTTGAAAGAAAAAAAATCAAACTTAATTTGGCGTAAATTTAAGACTGTTAATTTAAGTCTTTCAGGGTGTTTGGATTCACTTTCACATAACTCAAACGTCGATCACAAAAATAACTTTTGGTGCATATTGATCACAGATTACCAATCAGCCTAGAACGACGTATGTTTTTTAAATTATTTCCTCATTTATGCCAAGCATAGTTCCTGACGGCAGCATTACCAACCAGCCTAGAACGACGAATTCCATCAGAGACCGCAGGAATGAGGCAGTCTAAGGTCCTTAAACTAGTTGACGAGAACACATACTCCAAAATTTACCAGCAAAACCCGGTTTGATATGCCAAAAATAAAACATATTTACGTTTAGTACAAGGAAAAGGATTAGCTTCAAATTTGTCTTGATTTAGACTTGTGTGAAACATAGCTATAGAATACCAAAACCCTATTCTTTTTTTTTAATGATATATGTTGAAGTAAAGTATAAGATGATGTTATATTACACATGATAGAAATAAAAAGGTTCAACAATATATAAATAAATAAAAATATCTAAATTTTAAAATTTTGGATTAAGATATGTTATTAGATCCACTTATGTGATTAGGAGTGATTTATTAGTATAAATCTCCAATAAGAATGTTTAATTCAAAAAAATATGAAGTGAATGAGATTCTAGATTTTCACCATAAGGACATCCCTCAAAGATTCTAATTTCACCACATTAATAATAAGATATTAATCTATATTTTTGGGGAGATATGAGTTTAATTCAAATCATGCAATATGATAACTTTATTTGTTTTTATAATAATGATAATTATTACTTTAAAAATCATAATTTTTTATTAGTTGATTTTATAGTATATATATATATATATAATATTTGTCTATTAAACTGGTTAGTTAACATTCTCATTGTATTCTACAACCATATATTTACCATAACTGTTTTAAAATTCGATTAGATTGATTGACTGTATTAGGTATGGTGACAGGTAACTTAGATTAAAGGTATACTAATTTAGTAAAAGTTGCCCAATTTTAAATTTAAATTTAAATAAATGTCAAAATACAAATTAAATAATTTCTACACATGTGTATTTTCACACAATAATTATATAACTTTGTTAATTCATATTTTGTTTTATTCCTTCGGGATTTAAACAAGCTTTTCATCCAAAAAAATCCTATTCTTACACGGCATGGATCTCGTGGCCACTCTGTTTTAGTTTAATCAGAAGCAAAATCCACAAAACTAACAGTGTATTAAAATTTCTGAACCTGAAAAATTGTTATTATTTTGATAGGGTTTATAGGAAAAGCAGCATACCCGAGTTCACAAACACTGAACGCCGCTGCTCCGTAGTTTCGATCGACGCATTCTTCACTTCAAGATATCACAATGTCTATAACGCACAGCCTCACTACTCCACTCTCTTCTTCTTCCTCTGCTTTCTTAGCTCCTTCTTCCTTCAATTGCAGGTCCTTACTTTTACTTAATAACCTCACTTTTTTCCTTTTTGTCACTTTTGTTCCCCAGAAATGGGATCCTACCCACCAATTCTTTTTTTGCTCGGTTGTTTCAAAATTGCATCTTTCTTCGGTTTACCATTGAAAGTGTTGAATTTTATTTGTGGGGTGTGTTCCTTTGGCTGCTGCAGGGGACAGGTTTCGTTGCCTGTGAAGAGCGTGAGCATTTGCAAATGCGTTGCCACACCCGAAGCTGAGACTGGTACCTTGAAATCTTCTCTTTCCTATTTTAGAAATGGAAAATGATGCATGGATACCACCATGTTAAGTGACACCTATAGAGAGAAGTGAGATAAGGAGAAATAATGTGTTAATGGAGTGTTGTGTTCATGATGTGGAAGTGTCCACATATAATTACCCTTTAAAATCTTTGGTTCTTTTTTTTTTGTCGGCAAATGGTAATTTGTTATAATGTTAGTTTTGTTAGCCAGAGAATTGAATCCGCGATCTTTTTCCTCTTTGCTTCTCCCTTAACCATCCAACCCACCTTATATCTCCTTTGGTTCTTCATGTGATTAGGCAATGTTATAATGGGGTGCGTAGCTTTGCTTAGTGATTCATTTTTTTTAGAATGTTGTAGTTGATAAGTTCATGACATCAAATTCTTGGTAGTCATTTCCGGGCTGTTTACTTGTATAGTAGATTGTATGTTGGAAGGGTTGCTGAAGTGGTATTGAAAAAGAGCATGCAAGTTGGTCTTTGACTAAATATTAGAGATTTGATTTTTGAGTGAGGTAATAATTTTTTGTTCTCCTTTTTCGCTTTGAAGCCTACAAGACAGGGGTCAATCGCAATCCAAATATGGGGAAACTTCAAGCTGGCTATCTCTTTCCCGAGGTATGCAATACTTACTTGATCTTTCTGTTTTTGGTCTTGTTCTTCTTGGTTTATCTTGCTCAGAAACCAAGCTCTTAGTTTGATTATCACTCAGTGCATAGGTGATCATGAAGTTCATTGAGTTTTGATTATGTGTTGTTTTCATTCCCCATGCATGCTTTTCCTCCAAATGGGATGCTATGTTTTGAAATTATTCATGTATTGTACATAAAATATTTGTGTTACTGTACATGTCTAATCAAGCCTTTTGTTTTTGGAATAGTGGCCATGTCCCAGTCCAGCCATTCATATGTTGAAGTAGGTCGGGAATGTATTAAGCAGGTCCCCATAATTCAAGCTGAAGGATTGCATGTCTTTTTCTAGTGAAATAACAGTTTATTGAGTAAATGAATGATATACTTTTGAACATTTTCAACTACTGCATTTTTTCGTGATCAATCTCCTCTTTTAATCTTTACTTTGGGTAAGTCAAGTCATTTCTACTTCATCAGAATTGATGTTCTTTTGGAGCCATACATGTTACCTTATGACTTTGGTCAACAACTAATCATATGATTTTTAAAAGGAAAAACTGATTAATTTTTGTGAAATAAGATGTAGCATTGTGTTACCCTTGAATTTTTTTTTTTTATCTACCTCAAAAAAGGATAAATAAGGGAGAATTAGAAAAAATGTACTATTTTACTGAATCATTCTACTGTTTTATTTGTATAAAATTGTAATGATTAATGAATGTGTATATCTTTCTCTCTCTTTCACACACTCCAACTTTGATATTAATTCTTTATATGATATGTAACTACTTTCCTGTCACTGACTCTTTTTTTTTGCAATTTTATTTCAAAAAAATAGATTGCTAGAAGAAGGTCTGCGCACTTGCTGAAGTACCCTGATGCTAAAGTAATAAGCCTTGGAATTGGTGATACAACTGAACCTATTCCTGAAGTCATAACTGATGCAATGTCAAAGGTAGAACTTTGGTCTGAACAAAGCTGATATATCTTTAATGCTTGGACATTGGGCAGTAAATTTGGCCTTTTTTCTTTTTCTTTTTTTAAAAGTAATTATCATTTCTGTGTTGAGGTTGGAGCTCGGTGATTACTGGTGAATTTCATTATAATACCACATGTCATACATTAATTTTTTCTTAAATAGCTTTAATTTCGCCATCTTTATAATTCCTTCCATGTCTAATTGCTTTTTGTATCTGTTTATCTTTTTAATATCATAAATATGTAATATTTTGTTGGTATATTTTCTTATTGAAGTGTTAATTTTGCATGTAAATGTTGTTTTTCCCTTTTAATCAGAGATCACATGCATTGTCGACTATAGAAGGATACAGTGGGTATGGAGCTGAACAAGGTGAAAAGGTATGCTGCTTCGACATCTTCAGTATGATTTACCCTATTTTTCATTTTGTGTACTTACATAGTCTTCTTTTCCACAACTCATCAAAGTGAAGGCCAGTTATACAGTTTTCCACCCTTGTTGATAGTCACTAGACCCTCTCTCTCTCTCTTTTCTTTCTGTTTTACTGTCTGGTATCAATTGTAAAAATAATTCTTCTGTGATAAGCAAAAAATATTTTATTTTATTTTTATGTTATGAGCATTTGGTTTCCTTTCTTTTCTTCATCCTTGAAATATTCCAGGAAGAAATTTTGATATTTTCTCTTTTAGTTGAGTCAGCATAAGTTTGTTGTTCACTTTGAGAAGTTTTACTGGAAGATAAAGTCATGCCTTGAGCCTTGTAACAAATTTGGATCTGAAAATTTTCCACATTAGATCATGTTTTGAGGGTGTGTACATTTTTTTTCTTTTAATTTATATATTATCTTTGAAAGCTTTGCGAACTGAGATGACAAGAAAGCATGGTCTTTGTAATTATATATAATAAAAATTCTCTGTAATGAGGGGTGCCGGGTGCCAAGTGCCTAAGTATAATCCTTGCAATTGATGTTGATGTTTACCCTTTGGGGGAATTTGATTAGATAAAGACATCTCTAATCTATGCAGCCATTAAGAAGGGCACTTGCTTCAACATTTTACAGCGATCTTGGCATAGAAGAGGATGATATATTTGTCTCAGATGGAGCAAAGTGTGATATATCTCGTCTCCAGGTTCATTTGTCTTCTTTTTTTAATTTAAATATATGATATCCTTCTTAAATCACCTTTTCTGCCTATTGTGCTCTTTCACCCAGACCACTTATTCTGATTTAGTTTAAAGTATTCTCCTTTGCGGGGATGAGGGCTGGGGGTTGGCATGTTAATTGGGTATTTTTCACAATCAACATGTTCTTCCTCAATTGAACTAAATATTCTTCTATTTTCATTTTGTGGCAGATTGTCTTTGGGTCAAATGTAAAAATGGCTGTGCAAGACCCTTCATATCCGGTAATTTATATTTATGTGATTGTTTAAAATGATTTTCTCATCAGTTGCTTAAGCACTCATTTATGTTTCAATATGCCAAAAATGGTGACTTTAGTTTTGTTCATACTGTTACATCTCATTGATTTAATGAGTGAGATGCTGACTGATTTTAGCCCATTCAATTTGGTTTATGCTCTATGATGCAACAGGAAATAGTTGAATCAGCCAGTTTCTTCGTTTTGTTCATATAAGATTAGAGGACTCGGAAGAATGATTTTAATTTTTCAAGAAATGCTTTTTCAATATAGTTAGCAAACTTTCAAAGAGAAGATTGTCTATTACTTGAAAAAAAATTACATCCGAACATATGTAGACACATGGAAAACTCCAATCAACGTCTTTGATTAATTTTCAACTTCGATTCATAATTTCTTTCATTTTGAAATGATTAACATTATAACATATATGATTTTCAATCTTAATATACTGGACATTGTTGTCCCTTCCATATCTGATAGAGTTAAATTAATAGCTAGTTCTTTGATAGTTTTGCTAGAATGAGAAGATTTAACTCAGGCTTTTGATACACAAATTTTAGAAGAGCAAGAATAACCTTTGTGCGACTGCATACCTAAACAATTATGATTATTATTTATTACACACTTAGGAAAGCTTTTCACATGTCTTCTTTTTTCCTGATGAATATTTGATTCTTACTCCATTTTTACAACTAATGAATAAAGCTGCTGTGGATTGGTGTTTTCTTCATTGGGGTTTATTGGTTAGCCCATGTTTGTTAACTATTATTTTTGAGAAATGATATTTTTTGCAAATGCTCTTTCAGGAAGCTGCTGGTAAGGAGAAGTGATGATTTCTCTAAAATAAGCTGAACTAAATATGATCTTAGTATAATAAACTGTGTTGAAACTTTGGTTGGAAAAATGTTTGTAGACATTCAGTTTACTATTTGGAATTATGCAAGACTTTATTGAAATTGAATTTGATATATAATTATAAATGAAATAATATATAGGAAATAGGGATGTGATGGAACACCACTTTTATTTGGTTCAAGTTTCTAGCCCTTTATCTCTTGTAGCTGTTCTCTGTAAATAGTGGAACTTTTATTTGCAGGCCTATGTAGACTCTAGTGTAATTATGGGCCAGACTGGCCTCTTCCAGAAGAATGTTGAGAAGTTTGCAAACATTGAATACATGAGGTGTAATCCGGAAAATGGTTTCTTCCCTGATTTGTCTTCAATTTCTCGACCAGATATAATATTTTTCTGTTCTCCAAACAATCCTACTGGTGCTGTGGCAACAAGGGAACAACTGACCCAACTAGTTCAGTTTGCTAAGGACAATGGTTCTATAGTAATCCACGATTCAGCTTATGCAATGTATATTTCTGGTGACAACCCTCGCTCAATATTTGAAATTCCTGGAGCCAAAGAGGTCAGTTTATCACTGATAATTTGATGTTTAAAGACTGGTCTCTGTTTTCACTCTTCAACTAAGAATCTTTTTTTGATGTCTCAGTAAATACTAAATACCATGGATTTCTGTTGCATATCTACGTGCGTAACATCTTATTGCCAATTGCAGGTTGCCATTGAGACTTCATCATTTAGCAAGTATGCTGGGTTCACTGGAGTCCGATTGGGTTGGACTGTGGTTCCGAAGCAGTTGCTGTTTTCTGATGGATTTCCTGTTGCCAAGGACTTCAACCGTATTGTATGCACTTGTTTCAATGGTGCTTCAAATATTTCCCAGGCAGGCGGTCTGGCTTGCCTTTCACCAGAAGGTCTTAAGGTCAGTTATTTCATTTTATTACTAAAAATTTCTTAAAACAGTAAATTTCCTTTCATTATTGAAATGGGCCTCTCTCATCCTGCCCCCCTTCTCCCACCTTTCCCAAGGAAGAAGGCCTGCCGATGTCAATGTCATATATACCCCTTTGATGCTTCTGCAACTCCTATTATTATGGCATTCTTAAATATTAAACATCACATGCATTTGCTCTATTTCACTGGCTTTTTCAGCTACTAACTTTAATTGATGTATTTTCAAAGTACAAGTTACATAATACGCTTGCTTGCTGCATTTGAATGCAGGCTATGCGTGATGTTATTGGATTCTACAAGGAAAATACTAACATAATAATGGAGACATTTGATTCTCTTGGGTTTAAAGTCTATGGAGGGAAAGATGCACCATATGTGTGGGTCCATTTTCCCGGCCGAAGCTCATGGGATGTATTCGCTGAGATTCTTGAGAAGACTCATGTGGTTACAACCCCTGGTAGTGGTTTTGGACCTGGTGGTGAAGGTTTTATCAGGGTTAGTGCCTTTGGTCACAGGGAAAATGTCTTGGAGGCATGCAGAAGGTTCAAGCAGCTATACAAGTGAAGTTAGAATATCTCATTTGGTTTCAAGAGTTGTTCTCTTGGACTGAAGCTAGGGCTGTCTTATTTAAATAATGCAATTGATTTTCCGTGGAGTTTAGATTATAAGATGTAAAGACAGGGTTTATCAATTGAGGAAGTATATTTTTCTACCTTTGCTTCAACTTACTTAGATGTTAAACTCTAGCAATTTAATACACTAAGTAGTTTTTAGCCAGAATTCATTTTTGGCCAATAAGATAATTTTGTTTAAATTAAAATTCATATGCACCCATCTTGTTTTTATTAACTCGTGCTACCATTACTAAATTGATGCCTGATAAAGATTTCCGAAAGTAAAAGGAAGTTTTATTTAGAGTTAAAAAAATATTACATATTCTAAATGGGTAACTGTGAGGAAGCATAGGTCTAGATGAAGATTTTCCAAAATTCTTTTTCCACTTTTTTTGTAAGTGTATTTGAGAGTAAACAAAATTAAAAGAATTATATTGAAGGGAAGGAGACAGAAACAGCTGATAATGTGACACTAATGCTGTTTGGTGGAGTAGAAAGAGAAAAAAAGAGAAGTTTAAAATTTAACTAGAAAAGAAAGGAAAAAATTGAATTTTTTTTAAAGTTATTTTTTCTTTAGTCAAACAAAAGAAAATGTACTGTCATCCATATTTTCTTTCCTTTTATCCAAACATATCATAGAAGGACACATTGCATGGGAGGATTTATTTTTTCACCCTGTTTCTCTCTCCTAAGGTCACATAGTCACATGGTTCAAACAATCTTAATAGCTTTCGATTACAAACCTGCCAATGTTGTAAACTTCATTTCTATTACACCGCGGATTTAATACAGTGATGTATATCTAACTTCTACATGATCTGCATCATAGGAATGTCCTAAACATAGGGCCTCTAGATGTTAAAACTAAACTAGTTCTTTGGTGAACCACTTAGTACATAATCAGACAACTAAAACTGCTCTATACTATTAATCATCTCAGCTTTACAAGTTCTCTTGTAATGTCCAGTTTGATTACACCGACTACAATGCACTGTATGCTTCTCTCGATTAAGGTCATCCACACACATCTGTTTCTCAGGGCGTCCCGGTGGTCGTCGTAATTTTGGTGGCCTTACAACAAGGATATTATCATCCATAGAAGACTTATCATCTGTTTTACTCCATTCAAGTTTTCCTGGGATGTGGTGTATAGCTTCTGCGTAGGTATTCCTGTAACTTGCAGCAGTAAAACACTTCTGGGTAAATGCATAAACATCCTTTCGACAAGAGATAAGAGCAGCAGTAGCATGGGAACATGGAATACCGTTTAACTGCCAATCACGGCAGGAACAGCTATGGCTGCCAATATTTACAATATCTGATCGATCGGCTGAAAGAACCTCAAACTCTACTTCATCAGATCTAAGGACTTGATATGTAGATGCATGGTCAATGGCTTCAGTCATTAGCTTCTCGGCTGATGGGGCAAGTACAGAGCACCATGAGCTGCTTTTTAAACGCCTGTCATCAAACTCAGTTTTAAGCTTGCTATGAATCCGCTCAATCACCTGAATAATTGGCAATTCCCGGGTGTCAAGAATCCATTTATTGAACTCCTCAATGTTAGAGGATAGATGGCCAAACCGAGTTCCTTTAAAATGTACAAGGGCCCATTGAGAAGGATGAAATTGTTGTAACCATTTGGCAGCTTCAGGAGAAACCTCCTCTATTTCACCCATTTTTTCTTTAAATGCAATGGTTGTTGTGGCATGTGAAGCCTTCCACAGAAGATGCACAAGCCTAGAGTTCTTGAACTCTTTGCCAATGCTTTCAGTCAAGTGACGCATGCAGAGTGCATGAGAAGAACTTGGGAACTTCCTTCTTACTGCATCTGTAATACCCTTTTGCCCATCTGACAAAAATATAAACTTTGGCATGCATTCAGTATTCACCTCTAGTACCTTATGCAACTCAGACAGGAACCATGTCCAACTGTCATCATTTTCTACATCAACAACACCAAACGCAAGTGGAAACAACCCACCATCAGCATCAAATGCAGTTGCTGAAAGCAATGTGCTAAGGTATTTACTTTTCAGCTGGATTCCACCATGTCCAACAATTGGCAAACAACCATTAACAAAACCATTAATTGATGCATAAAAGGAAACAAAGAATCTCTGAAAACGGTTATCTGCACCAGTAAATACCTCTGCAACACTTCCAGGATTTGTTTTCTTAATTTGTTCACAGTATGAAGGAAGTAGGTAATATCCTTCTTCAGAAGAGCCATATATAGCCGCAAGACCCCTCTCCTTTGCACGCCAAGCTTGCTTATATGGTATGGTTATACCATATTGTTTATGGATGTCATGCAAAATATCTTTTGGTTTATAATTGATGTTATCTCGCAACCTTTCTTCTATGAAACTCACAATCCAATCAACAGAAGCCTGATGGTGCCCATTGTTTGCATTTCTCCCACAGGTATGTGTCCCATCAATACTTCTAATAGTAAATGTTGGGGCATTAGGGAGCTTGACAGCACGAATCCGCCATGGACAGCCATCTGAGGCACACTTAGCAAAGTAGCGAATCAGGTCACTTTTAATAGTACGAAGCTCAAAATGCTGTGCAATGGCAGCTTCTTTAATTGCATTCCGAAATGCCTTCACATCATGGAACTCTTGACCGACAAAAAAATTGTAGTCTTCCATAGAGTCAAGATTTACTTATTTGTTGTTACCAGCTAACTTTTACGAAGTAATAATCAACCACTCAAACCTGCAATAAACTAACAACAGTACCATTTTCTCTATTATATATGCAAACAAGCTTCCTTGCTATGACAATCTGCAATTATCAAGCAAAAAATATATTAAACATAATAGGGACTGATTTCCATAAAAAAGAAACTAAGGGTCATCAAGCAATCAGAACTCTACAGAAATACAATGATGACTTCTTACACAAGTTATTGCATAAAAAATATTATAATTATAATTAAGATATAAACAATTCCATGCCAGGACATCGACACAAATTTATGGATATGTTTGTCAACAACTAAAGCCTTTTTGCAGTAGGTGGGTTGGGTACATGGACCAAATGATTTCCTTATGTTTTTTTATCAAAAATCAATTCTCCTGGCCAACAATGGCTGGCACAATTGGTAAGGCTAGATTGTGTCAATTCAAGGTAACCAGGGTTCGAATTCAGCTAGGGTCCATTGTTGGTGAGCTATTTGTAAGGACACTTGTATAACTAGCACTTGTAGATCTTAGGGACATCCATGAACTAGGAAGGGGTAGCCAACCCTGAACCTAAACTTCTCCAGCAAAAAAAGGGGTTTTGTCATAAAGCCAATTTAAATCTAAATCCTTTTTAATGGCATCATTCAAAGTTTTTCTTAGTCTTCCTCTACCTCTAACTATTGACCTATCCTTTCATTTGATTAATTAGACTAATTGGAGCTTCTATTAGTATTCTTACAAGGTTAAATCTTCTGAGGCTTCTACCAATTTTTCCTCAATATGTGCCACTTTTACTTTGTCTCCAATGCATTCATTCCTGATCTTATCTTCTTGTATAACCTCTGATTCTTGTTGTCCCTTTCACAACAATTAGATTAAAGCAACTTAACATCAGAAAAAAAACTAAAGTATTTCATTATTTCTCCCATCGTACTTGAATCCAATTATTTGCATCACTCTTATTTCTCCGTTGATTTGTGTAGATAAAAAATACCTAAACTGAATGACATATGGTAATGTATAATTTCTCGTTTTCACCTCTGAAATCTTAAAGTAAGCCATGTTGTATCAAGGCTTCCCTCCACAAGGACCAAACCTATCATTTAATTCCTATCTTGACACTCCCACTAAAACTACATAATTTGCAAAAAGGAAAAAACAAAGCATCAAGAGACTAGCTCATGAATATATTGAGTAAGAACATCGAAAACTAAGGTAATAAGATAAGGACTCAAGATTGATTCTTTGTATAAACCTATAGTTATAGGAAAATCTTATGTGACTCCACCATGTGTTCGCCCACTAGTTTTAATTCCATCAAACATACCCTATCACAGGCCCTTTTCAAACTTAATTATAAGTGCGTAAGAAACTAGAGGGCATGATACTCTGAGTAAGACCCAAGCTCCAACTGCCAGAGGCACAAGCCCACAAAAAGAAAAAAAAAACCCAATTTTGCTGAGTAGAAGTGTAGAACTGAGTAGAAAGGCTTGTGTAACTGAAAATGCTCTGTTGCAGCAGAATAAGAACAAAACAAATAAATAAATAAATAACAAGCGCTAAAAAAATTACATACATACAAATTCACAACATGAACTAGCTCAAGCTAACAGAATTAAAAGCAAACAAAACCACCATTAAAAGGAAGAAAAAAAAACAATTTTTTTTTCTTGAACAAAGAGTTGTGTTAATTGGAAGAGGAGTGGAATGAAAGAAAACCTGAAGAAGAAGAGGGTGGCGTTGTTGAAACTTGAGAGAGTGAGATCCGATGCAGACAGAAACGAAAAGACAGAGAGATAGTGAATTGAATGTTAGGGTTGAATTGAATGTTGATTGGGTGAGTCAGGGGTCCTATCGTCACTTGATAATTTCACGAACTAGCTCACTCTGGTCCACTTCTGTAACTTAACTTTTGTTCTCTCCCACGACATATTGGATTTTATTTTTATTTACTTTTTATCCCCTCAATCAAACATACCAAAAATATATTTTTATAATATAAAATAAATTTTAAAATTTAAAAAGAATAAGATTTGTAATAATTCTTTTATATGTAGTAAGACTTGTAGTTTTTCACTTTCTTAAATAAACATTTCTAAGAGAATAATGATGTATTCTCTTTTAAATTATCCTATTATTTTAAAAAAAGTATTTGATGCCTTTTGACAAACAAAATAGGTTGATATTTTTTTATATATATAATATTAGTTGTTTGTTAGTGAAGGAAGGATTTAAATTCATCATCTTTTCTTTCTTCATTAGCCGATATTATATCTTTTACACATTTGATATTTATCTTATTATTAAAAAAAATGAATTAGATAATAACTTATATCATTATTTAATCATAAATTATCATGTGTAATAAATTTATTGACTTTTAAAATAATTATCTTAAAAGTTATTTACCAATAATATTTTTTACAAAAAATATCATTAACATTTTTTTATCAATTAACCATGTATAATTAGTTTACATTTATTACATAATTATTAAACTCTCGGAATTATTCTTTCTAATATTCTCTCTCACAAACTAAGCTACATTCACGATTTTTTTTCTCTCAATCAAATTCTTCCCTTTTATCTTTATTTGTACACATTTTTTGTAATCACGTATTTCTTTTAATCAACTATCTTTCATCTCAATTGCAAATTAAATTTCAATAATTCTTTAAAAAAATGTATCGGTTAATGTGGTAGTATTCAAAAGGTTTACCTTTAAGCTATAAAACTTTATGATTGGACGGTAAAAGATAATTTAACTTGAATAAGAATTTGACATAATGATGTTTTTTATTTTCACTTATTTTGTTTTGATTTGATAACTTTTAAAATTTAAAACGACGGGGGTGGATACATAAAGAATTATTTATAATTATATAAATATCATTAATTTTCAACTTGCGGGGATAGCTCAGTTGGGAGAGCGTCAGACTGAAGATCTGAAGGTCACGTGTTCGATCCACGTTCACCGCATTAAAAAAAATTTTCACTTTTTTTCTTGTTGCCGACCGGGTATGATACTATAGGGATGAAAATGTTATGGGTGTGGCCCCACCCTAGTTTTCTGTGTCACCTTAAAGGTAGAAAGTCGTTCCATTTTAAGGAGAGTCCTATTATTAGCTTTTAAATTGAATGAAGGTATAATAATCTTCCATTTGGTGGTTGCTTCCATTGTCACATTACACCAACTTCTTTCTGCACTGTGTACTTACCTTGCCCCTCATCTAAGTGAAGATAACGTATACAATACCAATATACCATATACTAGTAGCCAAATAACACCAACTTGCATTGAAGACAAAGCCTAGCATTTCTTAGCTCTAATACCTGCAAGATTGGTTTTGGAACTTCATTCTCGGGTCCCAAATTAAAAAATGTTTTTTTAATACAATAATATTGGTTGCAGTTGCACAAAATGAGTATCCTAATTATGGAATGAGTTCCCTCTCTTATTCTTCTTGGCAAAAGTGGAATACAACAGGTGAAAAGAATGTGGGAAAAGGGAATTTTATATATTCCATGTATTTCCTTCATGTGTGTTCAATGGACAGGAGGGGTTCTGTAATATGCTGGCACAGTTGCTGGGAAGAACATTTGTCTCACTCCTTCAGCCTTAATAATGGGGAAAATGATGCCTGATGCACCCTGCCATACCAGGAGAAAAAAAATGATTCAAACTAAAAATTTGTTACACTATTTGCCAATGCTAGTGGCAAGGGATTAGCAGTAAGTAATGTGTGAAATATTCTGTATGTTGTTTGAGCAAAAAGGAAAATGAGAAGTACTCACTGAAATCAATCT
This sequence comes from Glycine soja, assembly GCF_004193775.1. Classification (NCBI taxonomy): domain Eukaryota; kingdom Viridiplantae; phylum Streptophyta; class Magnoliopsida; order Fabales; family Fabaceae; genus Glycine; species Glycine soja. The sequence continues at coordinate 4,925,748 of NC_041009.1, forward strand.
AGCTCCAATCCACATCCGTTTTGGAGAAGGAAATGGTATGAGCAGGCGGCCAACACCGTATATAGCGACTGCGAAGAAATGGAGAACCAAACTCAATGGACGAGGATTTAGACCAGAGAGTAGAGCTATTGGTCCATCTGAGAAAACACCTCCAAGGCTCAAGTAATCGAAACATGCTTGGCGCATTTCCTTTCTAGCTGGATCAGGAGATGCACAAAAGACCTTGTACAATGCCCCAGCTAGTGTGTTTATTGTAGATGCCACTGGCTGCAAATATAATCAAACATTGCACTAAGTTTTTGTGTATTGTGGTTTGGGTTTTAAAGCTTTGCACTAAGTTACAAGGAAACATTCATCTCATGATCTCAAAAGTTCAAGTTATTAGGTGAAGGCTAAAAGTTATGTTTACCTTGCGTAGGGTGTAGAATGATTCAAGGTATCTGCAAAGAGCAGAAGCATCATGCAGATCATGAAGAGGTTTAAGTAAATCCCTTAGCACAACAATGTCAGATAAAGCCACAGTCATTCCTCCTCCAGTTAAAGGGTGACGCATATTGAAGGCGTCTCCCATTAGAAGTGCACCTGGTGTGGGATAAGGTGAGGCAGGCATGCTTCTATTTGGCATGGTTCTTATGTTTCCTTTGTCAATAGCTGCTATAAAAGAATCATACAGCTCTGGAGGAACCTAAAACATATAATTTCCTCAATTAGTTGAAGAGAAATGTCAAGAACACATCCTCAGACACTCTTTTGAACATAATTTTCGATAAATTTTAACCAATCAGAGAGAAAATGTTTGAAGGAGTATATCATAGCACTCCTCATTAATTGAAACTTGAAACAATATGAAACATACGTTAGTCAAAATATAAAGATTAAAGATATCTAGTTTGTATATGTGGAATGTTCATTATTTGGAAAGAGTTAACAGATATAAAGTCAAGGCACGCATATTGTTGGTACCTGAGGAGCCACCACAGTTTTCAAATAACAGGCCATTTCACCACCACCTAGGGAAGGTAATTTTTGGCCGGGCACATCAACCAAACAGCGAATCTCAGTGCTACTGATGGGATAAAACAAAACGGGTGAAGGATCACCTAAGATGACGTGACCATGATTTGCATATGGAAGATTACAATTCTCCAAGACCAGACCAACAAAATGAGAGGGAACGTCAACCTGCCAAAATAACCACATTATAAACTATCCATTTCGTCATTGAAGTGTTACTCTTTCACCTAAGGGGTCCTTAATGTAAAAAAACTATAATTTCCCAAATTTAGAAATCATGCTAAGTAGTCCCTTTAATATTATTATGAACACTTCAAATTGGTCCTTAGAACCTTACTAAAATACATCAATTTAACGACTAAATTAATAGATATTCTGATATAGTTTTATTACTTCAGAGACTACTGACAAAATTGGTGATTTACTCAACAGCAAAAATTGTAGGATCTCTTATTCATATTCAAAGTTGAGAAAGGACAACCGCAAACTCCTGAATAAAACCAAAACACTATCACATAACTGAAAAGAAACATAGCACCCTTACCTTAGGATTGCAAAGAGAACGCCTCAAGTTGGAAAAACAACCATCACATACTATGGTGAGGGGAGCCTTTGCTGTGAACTCTTGTCCACTTTTGGTTTTGTAGTGCACCCCAGTGATGGTTCCTTTCTCTTCAAGTAGAGATGTGACAGTTCCTTGTTCTAATTTTACACTGCAGAAAATTAGGATGAGACTATAAGAAGGCTAAAACTGCAAATGCTGAACTTCATATGGTCAATTAAAATATCAGAAAAATTATTCTTAATCAAAATGAAAGAGTGATAAAAATGTGTACTTTGGAAGAGACGAAGCCTTTTCTCGCATTCTCTGTATGAAACGGCCATTGTGAAAGCTTCTCCCAGAAATATCAGAGCTGAATTTTTCCAAAGGATAAGACAGCTTGGTATTTTTGCCATCCATATACAGAGCATAGCCAAAGACTTGCTGTGAATCAATTTCATCCACACAATCTGCAATTATTCAAAAGTTCATCTATTAAGAGCCAAGCCATGAATTTGACCAGCAGAGTCAGGGGAGTTGTTAACTAAGATACATACTGCAATAGTTACAAAAAGTTTTCATGTATTAAATTCATTAAAAATAGTTATATGAATTTAATTAGAATTCAGTAATAGTGTTACAACTTTTTACACTACCATTTCCATGTATAATAAAATTGTTGACTTCTGTAACAATTGTTTTAAAATTCATATTTATGGTGATTTCTATTTGATAAACAATCAAAAAATCTTTAGACTACATGAAAATGAAACTCTTGTAATATTTTCAGGATGCTTACCCTGAAGGCCCAACTCAATTAACCTCAGATAGCCCCCAGGTTGTAGCAATTCACCCACGATCCTGTCAGGTTCACTCAAATCCCTTTCAATTACATGCACTCGCCGTCCATCCTACAATAAAGAAGCAAAATTATTGATCCTTCTCCAAACAAACAGATGCTTCATTCACTCAAAGATTAAGAGGGTTCTCCAAAACATCTTCTATATCATAAAAGTTATCAGAAAGCAACTGTTGCAGTGCCATGCCATAGATAAATTAAATGACACGGACCTTATAACACAAAATTGAATCTGGTTAAATTCTTACATAAGTAGTACTTTCTCAATGACACTGGTCCAAAAGTCTATATATAAACAGATCTATATAGACTTTTTACACAACTTCATGCTTTATTTGTCTAATTGCTGAGAAAATGGAAGAAAAAGAGGAAATGAACATTTTATCTGTACAATAAATGTTCAATAGTGAGTGCCTATAAGTATAGCCAATAGCCATATCTTCTACATTTCTACCTAGACATAATTTCACTCAACATAAAATTCACTCTTGTTTTCTTTCACCCTCTTGAAGCTTCTTTTTATTTATTAGTACAATTTTTAACTTGGCAACAATTTTCTTCATTTGAGCACATAAACAGATCTATATATATAACACAAGAGAAACCATCATGCTGATGATGAAACACACAAACTCAAACATGTGCAGGAAATAAAAGCCTTCTCTACCTTTCCAAGAGTGTAAGCAAGAGCTGCACCAGCAACCCCAGCACCCACAATGATGATGTCAGCACTTCCTGCATCCTCATCTGAAGAACATATTCCACCTTCTGATGATGTCTTTGCACACTCATTACTCTTTACATGTATTGAACTTGAATCTGTGACCTTCTTTGCTCCAAAACTGTACACAACATACAAAAATGCAAAACTACAAGCCATGATCCCTCCTAGAATGTACGGATAATCCATCCTCTCCGAGAGATCAGTGAAACTGGGATTGCAGAAGATGGGATTAAGTACTAGTTTTTTAGTTTCTTGGAACACCTCTTTGTTCCTGTTTACGTGTGACTTTAGAATTGTAACACTTTGCTACTATTAATTAGACCAATCCTTTTATTTTATAGGGGCAAAAATGATATTACATAATTTTTATTTTGTCTAAATAACCCGTATAATGAATGAGAAACAATCTTGTTTGAATCAGATAAGATTGGCGGTAAAATTCTTTTGAAAAAAATAAATAATACACTGGTATCTCTATTATTTAAAAATCACACAACTAAAAATAAGAGACAACACATCAACTAGAAAAAAAATCACAAATTTGTAGATGCTTGAACCTTCACTTCTACATTTACAACCTCAAATTCAATTTGTTTAATATGATTATGACCCTCATCATTATATCCATAATCTTCTCATAACAAGTTTTTAGAACTGGACAAATTTGTAAGTCTTCTCTCAACATAACCCCTCTCTCATCTAAGATAGTGATCTCTTTTTTAGACTGGATAATTCTTCTCATCTTAAGAATATATTTTTAGTTCTAAATAACATCCTAAAAATAAGAGAATATTTTCTTTTAAATCTAAACAATATCACAAAAATTTAAATTGTTTCCCAATAAACTCTTTGTTTAAATATTCAACCCACAGTTACATGCCTAGTATTGGAACCAGTAACAATTGCAATCCCGCTCTACTTGATTCACGTTTTTGGTGGTTTAAAAACGATTGTACATACTTAAGGAATAAGTATTATAGCTCACGAATTCGTTTACCTTTCTCTTTAGTTGATTTTGGACATTATATATTTCCTTTTAAATAAAGAAAGCAGGTTTTGCTTCACTACCTACCTGATAATAATACTTTCCCATTTTCACTTAGTTTTTTTATAGGCTCCCATTTTCACTTTGTTCCTTTGCTGTTTCTCACATTTGTGGGGTTGTACGTATTTTTCGGCATGATAGATAGCACACCAACATTGACATATTTTGGTATAAGCAGAGACAAAAATTATACTAAACATTTGCAAAATGAAATCAAGAATTTTTTATATCTCATATTACTCAAATATATATAATAAAGTTATTTTGTTGGGAAATATAAAATATTTAATTAGAAATATATTGATAGACAAAAACCATATTAAACTTTCAAAAGTACAATCAATTTTTTTTATATAATAAAGTTACTTGTTTAAAAATGTAAAAAACTTAACTAGAATGAATTATTATATATGATAAAATTATTAATTTTTCAAAATAATATTTTAAAAGAGATGATTCTTAATTGATTAATAATAAAGAAATCAATGGTATACCAAAATTAAACTCAAACTTAAATAACATGTATAGTTATACGGTGAAAATGTGAGATTGTCATTGTGTTAGGATTTTTTTTTCTATACGGAGAAATTGTTAGGATTTGGAACGCTTGTACTAATTAACGAGTCTCATACAGAGGAATCTCGATTTGCGACAATGCATGCTAGCTAGCTAATTCAACCAGAAGAAAATAGCAAAATTTGCCACTGTCATTATCGGACTAAAGGTCGTTGACTAAGGTCGTTTGAGATCAAATTTGAGATGCAGTTTATGTTAATAACTTCTATTTGTATCTGAAATAGAGTTTAATTATGATGCACATGTATCTTTAAAAACCTGGGTATATCTTTAGTCAGGTATCAAAGAATAATCTAATCCCTTAAGATAAATGAATCTCATTTAAAATATTGATTTTTAAACAGGTTTTTTTATGCTAAAAAATTGAACATCTGATTATATATTTAAGAAACAAAATAATCTAATAACCTTGTTACATCATATTAAAATCTATAATTAAAACTCAAAAAACAGTTATGTTATTTTTTTTTTGAGATATAATATTATTGCATATCATATCATTTCATTTCTATATTTTAAATATGATCTCGTGTTATACGAGGGCAAAACAAAAATTATATTAGTCCTCTTGCATTGCACGAGTTAAGGTCGTCATATATATTATAATAATAATACTAAACAAATGCAACATGTTTTCTTTTAGCACATAGCCACCCACCATAATTCATATGCATGCGCCATTGCATCGCAGCCCGTACCATGTTAAAATAATGATAATAATAATAAATTAAAAGCCTCACAGTTTGAGTCATTTAAGTGGTTTCGTGAGAACCACCATTAGAAGTATTAAAGCATAAATATACATGGTATTGGTAATTGCATGTTATTTTGTAAGTGCTCTTTGGAGTGTATATATAAGTAATTTTGAGTTGGAAGCTTCTTCAGCTTTGAATTTGGACATCATTCCCTCCCCTAATTTTTTCTGCAAAAAGAGCATACGTACATGAGGAAGAAATTGATAGACGAATTTAGTAAGAAGGAGAAGGTGGATAATACTAAATGAAATGTTTGAGTGAATACGTACTAAAACTGAATTAGTGTTTTATTATATATTATTATTATTATTATTAAAAGTTCCTTGCTTGCTAGAAGAAAAGCACCTAAATTTTCATGGTCTCAATCACATATTCTAGAAGAAAAAGATTTTGAGCTAGAAATCAGTGGCAGAGCTTTGCGGTGACTAAGGGAGGCCTGTCCTGGCCCATTCAATTTTTTTACAAAAAAATAATATCTATATCTTATTTTTTGACTGCCATATATATCTATATCTATATATAATTATTAATAATATTTATATTTTCAGTCAACATTTATAAGATTTCTATTTTAATTTTTTAAAAATAAAATAATTAAATAACTCCATTTCCTTTTTGTAATTTAACATTTCTAAATTTATTTAAATTAAAAAGAAAAATGGACCAACTTGATCCAAATCCATCATAACTTTAGGTTAAGTGAGTTGGGTTGAGATAACTCAAACTCATGTGATTCAACATTTGAGCCTTTTCTATTCACACTTCGTATTCTTTTTTTAATTTTTTGTTATCATAAATACTCTTTATACCAAAACTATCCTTTTATTTAAAAAATGTACAAACCTTACTTTTTAAGTCATTCTTGTCTATTTTCTCCCTTTTCTCTTCTTTGTTTATCAAAAGTATTAAAATTTTACCTTCATTTTTTTATTACACTTCTATATTCAAATTGTGTAAGAAAAATACTTCAATCTCAATAATGTGTGATCTATATACAATTTCATCATATCCTTCAATGTCGATGTTATGCTTTATGTATCCTATAAAAAATGTTATGCCCTAAATTTATTTTCATCATACCTTGCAACTTCAACACTTTGTGCAACCAAGTATGTCATGACCCCTATTTTTCCAATTGCGAAAAGTATCATTTGGAACACAATATAATCACTATTATGAAAAGTGGAAATTACTTTACAAGATGCTAGTTTATTTTTGTTAAAGTATTTTCCAAAATAGTGAATAATATTTTGAAAGGTATTTTCCATAATAGTAATTATGTTTTAGAAGGTATTTTTTGAAATTGATTATTTATTTTCTTACTTTTTCCATTAGCTATTTTTTTTTCATGTTCATGTTACTAGGTTGGATGATGTGAAAGTTGAGAAGAGCTTGCTGACATAAATGTTGAACGGGTCTTGGAACTAGAAGACGAGGGAGTACAACGGAAGGGAGTGTGGTGAGTGGGGAGTGTGAACATGCAAAGGTTATCTTTCAAAATAGGGAAAAAAAAAGAAGGTTATTTAGGTCAATTTCATAAAATAAAGGGAAAGGGGAGCATATTTAGTAAATGGTGGAAGTGTCAATAGTGAAAGTCCAAATTTTTTTCTCAGTAGGCCTGAGTTGGGCTGGGCTAGAATGACTCATAAATTACAACCCATATTGACACCTTTAGAGAATTTCATTTGAAGATGTAATCCATTTTTTTTTACATATGAGAATAATCAGGATAAATATATACATGTGCAAAGTTCTCTATCCCTCTCTCTTGAAAAAAAAAAAGAAGTTCTCTCTTCCTCTATCCTTTTTATTTTGGTATCTTTGTAACATGCCCAACAATCAACATGTTGTATTATCTTAGTTTGTTCGTTTATTAAGTTCAGAAACAAGTTTTCATCAAAGCCAACTTATAAATCCAAAGTTTTTCAAAATCCTTTATCTGCATATTTAAATCTGTCCTCAGATACTTTAAAATGCATGGTTTAAGTTTTGTTTTTTAATGCTTGGTTTAAGTTTACAACTATGTCTTTGTAAAAAAAATGAAACTACTTTGAAAAAATAAAAACAAACTACCCTTAAAAAATTTCTCTTCTTAAATTGTCAATCCTATTAATTTTAGAGAAAAAGGTGATTATACATTCACACTGTAAAAAGTTTTAAACAATAATCCGATAATTACAATAATAAATTTATTAAATTTTAAAATGATTATTTTAAAATAATTCAATAAATATAAGCATTAAAGTTTTAATTTTCTATACTCCTTTCTCAATTCTCAGTTCCTACTTTGTATGAAACAGATCACAAGAAAACTAATGACAATTTACGTGGAACATATTGAACGTTTCCCATCCCGAACTTTTTTGTCACTAGAAGCCATCATATTCACGAATCGTTATCAGAATGCGAATAGTTAGGAGTTAGCAGAATGCAACGCCAACAGAGGCTGGTAGAAACTTTGGTTAAAATTGTGAGAGCCACATTCACTTGAGACCCAAGAAGATGATAGGATAAGGGTTCAGAAAACTGAATTCCACACAAAATTGAGAAAATTTTATATTAAAAGGGAAAAACATTGGACATATATGTCAACTTCTTGATTCCCATTATTGTCCTTATCCATTTCCATTTTATTTTCTGGTCATAACTTTATATTCTTTTGCACCCATCATTTGTTTTCTAATATATAATAATAACTCCTCTGCTTCAACACACACTACTACTTCTCCCTCTCTCCCTCTCTAATAGTAACAGTAATAGTAATATACATAACATAACCAATGGAAGCACGTGCAGGAGCCAATCAACGTATTGCAAGAATCTCTGCTCATCTTCAGCCTTCAAATTTCCAGGTTTCTTCCTTTAACAATTCAGTTTACTTCAGTTTTTACACACTTTTAGTTCAGACTTCAAAGAGTTGTTTATATTTAAGTAAAGAACAACTTGGTATGTGTTAGGGAGATATAAAGTTGATTGGGTGGTTAAGAAAGAAGAGGAAAAAGTTTGCGGGTTCCATCCCCTGCTAACAATTTACATTTGCCGATTAAAAAAAACTTGGTATGTGTTCCTTGCATGATAAATAAACTTGAGCTTCCATTATTTGAAAGAAAAAAAACTTTTTTGTTTTGTTGTGACAGGAAGGGAGTGATGTTCTTCTTAAGAGAGGTGAGTGCAGAGCAAAAGGTGGGGCACCTGGATTCAAAGTTGCAATTTTGGGGGCTGCTGGAGGAATTGGTCAATCCCTTTCTTTGCTGATGAAGATGAACCCATTGGTTTCAGTTCTTCATCTTTATGATGTTGTCAACACCCCTGGTGTCACAGCTGATGTTAGCCACATGGACACTGGTGCTGTGGTAATTTCCTTTTCATAGGGTTATTGATTGTCAATTAAATTGTAACATAAGACTGAGTTGTAGTTGTTGTGTTAATGCTGAGGCTAGTTACAATAGTTTTTATTGGAGTATATGATCAATTAGTTTGTTAAGAATTATTTACACATGGTTAGGTTAACAAAATAAATAGGAGCATTGTAATTCACTTTTCCTATCTTTTAATCAATATGACATCTCTTGAGACTTATTCTCTCTATTTGGCTTATGCCTATGATTTGTATCCCTCTCATCCTCTTATTACCAATAGTTTTCCTCTTTGGTACTGATGGGGGGGATTTTTAATGGGGGGGTTTATTTTAATTATTAAGGATTGAGGAATTGTTTTATTGACAAAATTTTGATGATGGAACTTAACAATGTTTAGCTGCTATTTGTTCAAATAATGCGATTTTTGTTGGATTTGTAGGTTCGTGGCTTTCTGGGGCAGCAACAACTTGAGAGTGCACTCACTGGCATGGACTTGGTAATCATACCTGCTGGGGTGCCAAGGAAACCTGGGATGACAAGAGATGATTTATTTAAAATAAATGCTGGAATTGTGAGGACCCTTTCTGAAGGAATTGCCAAGTGCTGCCCCAATGCAATTGTCAACTTGATTAGTAATCCAGTGAATTCCACAGTTGCTATTGCTGCGGAGGTTTTCAAGAAAGCCGGTACATATGATCCAAAGCGACTACTGGGTGTTACAACCCTTGATGTTGTGAGGGCAAATACTTTTGTGGTAAGCATTGCTTTGCTGTTCTTATTCAAACAGTCTATAACTCATTTAAATTTCCTTCCTGCTGTGTTGCAAAAATAAAATATCTAGGAGACTACAAGCTAAAAGTATAATTAAATGTTAACTGTTTGATCAAATTAGTTTGTTTATATAGTTTTGAAAAGTATTACAGTGGGTTGAGCAGAGCAGATATTTCTACATTGTGAGATTTTTATAGTATATGATGGAATTGTATGAATAGAGGCTGGTGTATGTCCTGCCATGTTTTCTTCTTTCAGGCAGAGATACTTGGAGTTGATCCAAGAGAGGTTGATGTTCCAGTGGTTGGAGGTCATGCTGGAGTCACAATTTTGCCTCTTTTGTCACAGGTTTTGTAGAAAATACCCCCTCAATTTATTAAGAAGTATTATAGAACAGGTCACTGAAACTTCAAACTTGGTTTTTACAGGTTAAGCCTCCCAGTAGCTTCACTGCAGAAGAAACTGAATACCTGACAAATCGCATCCAAAATGGTGGAACTGAAGTTGTTGAGGTAATGTCACATAAACCTATAGCTTTAACATGTCACTGGAGTAAAAGAGGGATAATTCGCAAGAATTTCTGCATATAATATATTGATAATTTAGGCTCATATAAATATGTGCTTATCCCTATGGGCATTTCTAAGATGAGTTGATGACAGTGTCAGTGTCAACTTTTATGCTTCTGCTTTTTCAGTTACTGACATCTGCCTAATACAAGATAACAACTGTGAAATATTAATAGATAATAGAGAAACATATAGTATGATGCTGCAACTATAAGTTGTTTATGGTGCCATGATAATATAAGATTGATGCAACTGTCTCCAATTTCCTTTATCATCACAGGAGACTATGCACTTGGCCATATCAATTATGCTTAAGATGTTCAAACAAGTGAAGATACCAAAACAAATTATGCATACTACTTGTCTGAAATCTGAATAGATTATCTCTACTGTTCAACCTTGTTTTGATATCCATGACCTTAGATATCCAAGAAATCTAAAATACATCACTATTTCCCTGTCTATATTTGGTTGTGATTGAATATTCATCATAATCTAATGGCTAGTATTATTCATGTTACAGGCAAAAGCTGGGGCTGGTTCTGCAACACTGTCAATGGTTAATAGTTTGTCAACATTATCTTCATATTTCAACAGTTGCATGCATTATCAATTATGTGTCAGCAAAGTCCTAGTAGATAAACAAGCAAAGCTGACATCTGACTCCTGATTGTGTAGGCATATGCAGCTGCCAAGTTTGCTGGTGCATGCCTCCGTGGCTTAAAAGGAGAAGCTGGGGTAGTGGAGTGTGCTTTTGTTGATTCTCAGGTGCCATTTGAATTCCTTTTCCTTGCACATGTTCTTCATCTTCTAAGTCTTGCTTAACAGTATCATATGCTTTCAATAGGTTACAGAACTTCCCTTCTTTGCAACCAAAGTGCGTCTAGGTCGTGCTGGAGCAGAAGAGGTTTATCAACTGGGTCCCCTGAATGAGTATGAAAGGTATCATAGTAGTTTATGAAACTATTCCCTATTTTCTTGGATACAATAAGCATTACAGAAAGTGGAACTTTTGCTGTGAAATGCTTAACAGGATTGGATTGGAAAAAGCAAAGAGAGAGTTAGCAGGAAGCATCCAGAAGGGTGTAGAGTTCATCAGAAAATAAATGTGATAAGGAAAAACTAGTTTTTGTCTCTTATATTTAAGGACCATGTGTAATACTTCTCTTTGTTCATAGATTTTTTTCTTCTTCTTAAGAATAGTACTCTAAATTTTTGGTGTCATCCGTAATTGCTGATGATAACGGATTTGACATCAATAATCTCAGAAAGATACTAAAATATCAGCCTTTTGTACTAATTCCAGATCTTATTTTCTTTAATCTTTAACATATTCATAACACATTTGGCAGTGCAAAAGAAATAGTAATGGCTCTTTTGTCCCTTTAGATTATGATGATTGCTGTATGCAGAAAATTACAATGTTGATAAAATTTTGGTGGTCATATTTTATGTACGAGCGATCATATAAGATCTAACACCAATAGTCCACTCTTCAATATATTCCTTATTCAGGGATAAAAATAACATCAAATACACAAGGACAAAATTATGGAGGAAACAAAACAACAATATTCTCTGTCAATAACAGGATAGTCCAAGATGTTCTGTAAGAACCATAATTAGTTTGCATTATATGTATGTACAATGTAGTGGTTTAATTTTTCGAAAACCAAGATGATACAAACAATCTGACGCAGATCATGGAGAATTTAGATTGAATTAAGGTCACTAAGCTCGAAGTAGCACTTTTTTCCCAGTTAGCTGCCTTTATGTCTTTGCCAACTTTCAATAAAACCATTTATAAAGATTAATCCTAACTTTAGTTGATCTTTTAGTTGCAACCAGGGCATTGATCACTTTTCATATAGATATACACCATCTATATTCTTGTTACACAATAGTTATTTCAGGCATCGATGGAGAACTCAAACCAACAGGTATATATTACCATATTAAGTGCCTACTTGAGAAACAACAAGAGCCTTATCTTTTTAGATGAGGTATGCCATTGAGATTGGTTAATAACCAAAATTTTAAGACACCTACCATAAGAATTCTCTTAACAACTTTTAATATTGTCGTCCTTCTTGGACTCTACTTCCCTTTTTCACCTAACTAAAATTCAGCAATCGACTCGCCTCAATGGTGCTTCTAGTAGCCTTTTACCTTCTTAAAATACCCAATTAATTAAGTTGTAAGTCATGAATTAAGAATTATGAGCATGCGAGTTTGATCTTTGCAAAGCTTTCTGACCCTTTGCCATTCGCTTATCCCTTCTTCCTCTTTCTCCTATATAAGGTCTATTATGAGCTTCCACTTAAATCAAAACAAAAACATATTACTATGTAATTTTATTTTTTATTTTTTTTCTTAGTAAGACCACTAGATGTTTTTATACTTTTTGTTATGAGCTAATTTCTATTCGGACGACTTCACCCTAATCATAAGGTGCTTAATATATATATATATATTGGTACAGTACAATTATTATAGTGGGTTTTGAACCTTCTACTGCTAGTTAAAGTTTACCTCTACATGAAATTTCCAGTGTGCCAATTATGCATCACTTCATGCTTAGGTCATTTTCAATTTTTTAACGATCGATTTTTGTACTTTTTATGTAAGCTTTTCCTCCCTTCTCCCCCCAATTTTTTTTTTTTTTTTTTAACATAAACGAAGTTCTTCCATTTTTAAAGTACGTCGCGTGTAGCATTAACTTTTGCAACGCATATATATCATGCCTGTACGTAGCGTCCATGAAATTTGACGTGTATGGGAAGCATGCATGCAAATTATGCACACTTTGTAAAAGATATAGTACACAATTATTCCATTAATTTCAACCAAACTTCTATGAAGTATACAAGTATTGTGGTACAAGAGCTGCCAGAGGTTTCAACTTATAACCTCCCGCAAACCATATTCAAACTCTTCAATTCACACCTTTTACCAATCACATTTTGTTTATAACCGAAACAAATTAATATCAGATTTAGGTAAGAAAGGGACAGAAAACAGACCAGTTGAACTTTAGAATTTTTCTAGACATTAAATTAATTTATTTTATTTTATATTTTAAAAGGATTTATAAGAAGAGGAGACCAAACTCTGTTCAAATTAGGTATGCACCCATTGTGAGTAAAAACTGTTGTACAAATGAAGTTTTTGGATCACTTAATAGATATTTGTGGGTAAAGTTTTAACTCCCTTTATTAAAGAGGTGGAGCGGTTTTAAGGTATTTATTTCTTTCTATCTATAATTTAAAATTACTTAAAATACTCTTAATATAAAATTTTGGATATGTGATATATATAAAAGAAACTTTTAATCTAACAATAAATTCTAAAAAAATATTATTCGATTAAAAATTATAAAATAATATAATAATTGTCAAAATTATATCTTATATATATGATTTGAAGTTGATAAAAATGAAGTACATAAGACACATTTAAGAGACGAAGGACTGAGAGAAGAGAAGCCTATGACTGGGCTAGGAGAATTTATGACAACAAGAATAAAGAACATCTTGAGATGATTAACATATACAAGCTGAAGCACAAAATATGAGAGAATAAGATCAAGCCTAAAAATTGGTCCTAATAATCTAAATAGAAAAAGACTTTAGTATATCTCCCTTTAAATATATTTTTTATTATTAAAATACCTTTTAATATAAAACCAATATATATAAATCCTAATTTTATATCCTTTTTTTTATTTTTTAACTCTAATTTTGCATCCCCCAGATCTTCGTTATTCTTTAAGTTATATTTTTGCAAACCATCATCATCCTTTCATCCCTATTTTTGCACCTTCATAAACCCTTTATATCTATTTTGATTTCCTCTTTTTTTTTCTCTATAAAAAATAACAATTTTATTCTATAACTTCAGTTACTATAAATATATTTTCTTTGTTTATAATTAATTTTTTTTTAAAAGGAGTTTATAATTAATGTTAGTCATTTCATTCTTTATGGTGGAAACATATTTTTAAAGAATAAACTAATAATTAAAAAAAAGTGTAATTTTTTCAACAAAAATAATGATGATTTTAATATTTTTTTAAAATATTGATGTACATATATACTAATATATACTTGATAAAAAATTAGAAGTATTGAGATTGTAAAAACAGTACCCATGCATGTAGGGCATGCATTATTATAATAGTACAAAAAAAAGGATAACATGGAATGGTTAAAAGGGGATTATTTTACAATATGAGTACAAAAAAAAAAAAGAATACGAAATCCAAAACAGAAATAATTCATATTTTTTTTTTGGATTTTAGTCTTTAACATTTTAGAAAATATGTAATTTTAGTTCAATATTTAATTTTAAATAAGTTATTTATTTTATTTTTTTATAATTTAATGAATTAAATCATTTTTAATAGTGACTTAAATAAATATGTTAGGTTTAGAATTCAGTTGGATTAAAATAATATATATATATATATATATATATATAATTAAATGTTGGACTAAATTTGTAAATTTTTTAAAATGTGAAAATTAAAGTTGTATAAAAAAATAGAAAGAAAAAAATTGTATACCAAAAGTTAAAAAAGAACCAAAATACAATGTAGTCATTATTATAGCCTATGAACATTACAGCACTCAATAATAAATTTTATATTCAGGATATTCTTTGGCCAAAAAGTTAGACATTAAATTCTTGAAGTACAAAAATCTATATAAAAAATGAATTCTTTCAACATAATTTTTTTTATCTAAATAGATTTAGTAATCGAATTCTAATTACATACTTAAAGGACATAATTATATGTGAAACCTTCTCTATCCTATATATCAATCACATAATTAAAAGACATAATTATTTGTCAAATTATGTCATTTTGTATCGATTAACGTCGCTTCCTTTCCTAACGAACGACAAAGGATAACCATTTCAATATTGAGCATCATTTGATTGAAGGGCGTGCTCTTTGATAAGCCGGTTTCAATAGGCCACTGTCTCCGGAGATAAGTTTTAATTTTCACCGCCACACATGCAACTAGGGAATTGGCTATAAAATCTTCTTAAGTCAATGAAACTGTTGCATTTCACTCAAAATTGGGAAACTCTGTTATATTTTTTCTGATAATTAAAAGTTTAAGTTAGTTGGATCTCAAAATTTATTAGGATCAAGATAGGTCTCAACAAATACTTACAAATATATTTACAGATTATCCAGTAATAAAGTTTTCATATGATATCCTTCATTATCAATTTAATTAACTTTTATTGGCGGAAACTCTGCTATATATGAATAAGCTTATAAATCAGATTTGAAAATTGCAAGCAACCAATGCTTATTCATGAGCAATATCTAACCACGTTATCACATAGGTTTTCATTATTTTGTTAATAGCTGATAGGTTGTCTAACGAGCTCTAATCACTGGCTTTCCTTGTTATGATTTGCAAATGACCATTGACCAAGAGAATGAGAGACTTGGAAAGTAACTTAAGGAAACAAAGCAAATATATACGTACGCTTTAGACACGTTGACAGGGACCACATGATGATCCTTTAATTTGTATGCTCTTTATCGAGATTTCAATGACTAGTTGGTGAGGAACACCTCAAAGTCCACAAAACAACAGAAGTTGTAAGCATTAATTTTCGTTTTGAAGGCAACATCTAAATATAAAATGAGTTGTATCTATGTTCCTTGATTGAAAATATTAGGCACACGGTTGTCTAAGAAAGTTCACCCCATAAAACCCGTGAGCTTGATGGTCCAACTGTTCTGTAAGTTGGGATACAGTAAGGTCAAGTAGGACAAATTATATATCACAACAACGAAATATATAAGCTGCACTTGCTGGGGCATAGCATAGTACATCAATGAGGACCAGTAATATATGCACTGAATGCTGCAATATCTGTAGATGAGTAAGTTTCTTACCATTAAGATCTTTAATTATAGTGCACAAGCACATGTGCCAAAGAATGTAATTGATCTAGAATGGTGCATGGGGGAGTTGTGGTTTTGGTACAGGACTTTTTTTCTTCCATTTATTCGGTTTAATGGTAACTTAACAGAAGTTACCATCAACTAGTTGAAATTGAAGTACCCAAGTTTATCAACTTTAAGCTGACTCTTGACTTTTTTTTTCCAGGATATTGCTGAATTAGTTTCTTATGGAGATTTCATCCATCAGAGGGTTACCTGATATGGTAAGAATAAGGATATATATAGCCCTTCTGATTAGTTGTTTTTCGGATCTAGGGTAAATTCATTTATATTCTGTGACTAAATTAATCTAAGTTGGAACTTGGAACCATTTTAACACATGATGAGTTAAGATATAGTATTTGGTTGGAAAATAAGGCAAATATCTAGTATAGTGATAATTGAATCTTTCTGGCTATGAACATTCTGAAAGTTTTTATGGTATATGAAGTATGATGTTTTCTGATTTCGAAGGAGCAAGAAATAATGGAGGACCCTACTTTTCTCCATCAGTGGCATTTGAGTTCTATTGATGACCTTAACTTACTGCCAATAGCTGCTGCTTTTGGAGAGACTTTACAACATCATGCATTCACTTATCCAAACTTCAACCCCAAAACTTCCATGGAAACTGCACTTGCTGACATTGAAAGAGACACAAAACATCACAACAAAAACAACATCAGCTTGAATCCCAATTAAAAAAGTGCTCAGACATCATCAGAGACACAATTTGTCTCTTTCCCAAATCTTTTCTCATTTGTGGATTCCAATCAGACAACTCCTCCAGACAGTATCTCTCAAGGAACCTTGCTGGGGAATCATAATAACTATGTCTTCAAGGCATGCCAAGAAGCCAAAAAGACTGGGAAACGTTATAAACATTCTCAACCTCAAGACCACATCATAGCTGAAAGGAAGCGGCGAGAGAAGCTCAGCCAGCGGTTCATTGCTTTATCTGCCCTTGTTCCTGGACTACAGAAGGTATAAAGAAAAATATGGTCTGCTTTTACTGTATATATGTTGAACACATATTGGAGTATTAGTCCTTGAAATTGTATAGCTGGTATCATATATATGTTAGTTCCTCTTATATCTCACTTTGGTCCATAAAATTTGAAAGGACTAATAACTTGGTATGGCTTTAGCAGATTTAAAGTTTAAAGATCAATGCGTAAACATAAACAAATTCAAAGATTAAACTACAAGTGGAAGATAATTTTAAGGATTAAATTGTCTATTAATTAACTCTTTAACTAGCTGTATATAAATATAAGAAACTAATACAAAAATTCAGATTTTGGTTTGGTAATTTGTCATTAGTGTGTGCTTCTAACACATGCATTGGTCTCATTTTACAGTGTGCTACTAATAACAGACGGATAAAGCTTCTGTTCTTGGAGATGCTATCAAATACTTGAAGCAGCTGCCGGAGAAAGTAAAGGCTCTTGAGGAGGAACAAATCATGAAGGAAATACTTGAACTATGCTAATTAAGTTGCCTAATATTTTACTTTTCATCAATTCTTGCAAACCAAGCATCATTCTCCCTCCCCTCTCCTTTAATTAAATAAAAAAAGTAGTATAATTAGTACCCCACTATGAAGCCTTTACCTTTTTAGCATCTAAAGCTAATGAAAAGAAATTGATATAAAATTTGCTGAAATCATAATCGCATGGTAGTGCATAATCACACATATCAATGTTAATTTGAAATATAAAATATAGGCTAAATTACACTTTTGTCCTTTATTATATATTTAAGGTTTATCTTTAAAAAAAAATTGTTTTGATTATTTATCTTTTAAATTTTGATCAATTTACTCCTTTTGAAATAATGTTCACTTTTTTTATTTTGTGACCCGATTTTAAACTTTATTTTAATAAGTCATTCTCAATATCATTCTCTTCTCTGTTTTAGATGTGCATTTCTCATACTATTTGCGCAATTAGTCAAAAAATTCCTCTTTCAATTATCTTAAATTATCATTTTTTGTCTTTATTTTTATATTTAATCTTCTTAGATTTACATTCCTTTCAATCTAACTTAGTTTTTCAAAAATAAATTATCAATAATAAAATAAATTTATATCATAATTCAAATGATTTAATATAAATTTAAAATTAACATATATATTTTATATATTAAAATTTATTTATTTATTATGATTTTTAATAGAATATAACTTTTATATTGGAAATATTTATTTACAGTGAATTTTATTTATATAAAATACTATCAATCATTTTAATTTTGAAATATATCTAATTGATTTGAAAGTATATGTTTTATTTTGTGCCGACACATTTGAAATATATCTAACAGATATGGAAGCTGTCATGCATTGTTTTTTTTTTTTTTTGCCGAGAGTCTTTTTTCTTTTGAGAAGCTGTCAATTGTCATGCACTGCTTATTCCTTGGGCTGTTCTTTCCTGCACCAAAAAATTGTTTCCTGCGTCATTTTTAATTTTTGAATTGGTCAATTTAAAATGTAAATTTAAGATATAAATTATATTCCGGATTAATTATACATTTTGGATTTCAAAATGACTAATACAAAAGATTTAAAAAAAAATCGGAAACGTGCAGAGGAAATTTTGGGTGCAGGAAGCAACAGGCTATTCCTTATTGTGTTTTTATGTGTTCTTTGGTTTTATTTTCGGCCCGTCTATGTGCTACTTAGGCCTTAGTCACCTTTTTGTTGGTACATATGCATTATATTTTTGTGGGCCCATAAATCTTGGTATTTTTTACATGCATACCAGCTCGAGGTTGAAGTTTATTGTCGATTCTTCTAAAAAATTAGTGTTGAATCTGACGTTCATACTACATCACGCCCATGCACACTCTTTTTACTGTCACAATTTATGAACTTTATACTCTCAACAAATGGCAACTAAATTGGTGTTTTCACACTCTTGCATGGCTTTAAAGGTAACTATTTTCGAAGCATGTTTGTAGAGTTGATAAATTTGGTTTCTCAAGAGTCTCTAGCTACTTCTGTAACCTTAAATGAACAACATAGTTTTGGACTTGCTTCATAGCGCATAGAGTGATAGTTTGAGAAATGAAATGTTTGGTGTTTGAGATGGTGATGGCCATGAATGAAAAAGGTAAAATCAACCTTCCTCACAAGAGTGTGCATAGGTTGTTCTTTGCTTTGATGAAGATGATGCAGTGTGTTGTAGAGGATGATGGTGAAAATAAATAAAGCATGAAAACCAAATTGAATAAATCATTGCAAGATCGTAAATAAAGAAATGCTTCACCTTAACAACTTTTTAAGGATTTTTTCTTTTACATTTAGGCTTTAATTAACTCTAATTTTAGTCTTTTAAATTTTGTTTGCACATTTAGTTTTATCATTTCTAAAACTAATTAATTTTGATCCATGGTGTCAATTTTTTAAACGAAAGTTATTAATGTATCTTGTCAATGATGGTGTAACACAGACATATTGACATAACAAATAATGTGACAATTCAATACATATGTTGATGTAACATTAAGAATGTATTGATGTGACATAAAAAACTAAATTGACATATTATATTATCTCTTACATTAACATGTCAATGTTACATCATCATTAACAAGATTAATAATTTTCATTGATGTAAACTAACATTAGACTAAAATTGTCAACTTAAAAAAATGTAAAGGAATAAAATGCAATTAAAAAAATTCAAAGACCAAAATTGTACAACATAAAACTATAATATGAAAAGTGAATTTAAACCTTTGCACTTACAACAGCAATCAGTGTTACAAAATTTTGCTAAGGCCAAAATTAAGGGTTTGAAAAAATATTTAATGTCTTAATTAGTTGGGCCTTGTGGAAAGAGTTAAACCTTCACAACCCACCCAAAATAAAATAGACCCGGGGTGGGTCCACTCCACAATAGATAAATCGTGTATTGCAAAATTGCAACTTGCAAGAAAGAAGAAAGAAAGGAAAGAGGTGTGAAGTGTGTGAGTCTGAGAGAAGAGAACTTAGAGAAATGGAACTACGTGAGCTTGGAAGAACCGGACTGAAACTCAGCACTGTAGGATTCGGAGCTTCTCCACTGGGCAATGTCTTCGGCGATGTTTCCGAGGAACAAGCCAACGCTTCCGTTCGCCTCGCTTTCCAATCCGGCATCAATTTCTTCGACACTTCTCCGTACTACGGAGGGACACTGTCGGAAAAAGTTCTGGGAAAGGCACTGAAGGCTCTGGGAGCTCCGAGGAACTCGTACGTTGTGGCAACGAAGTGCGGACGGTACAAGGAGGGTTTCGATTTCAGCGCGGAGAGAGTGACGAGAAGCATTGAAGAGAGCTTGGAAAGGTTGCAGCTTGACTACGTCGACATTCTCCAATGCCACGACATCGAGTTCGGCTCCTTAGACCAGGTAACCTGTCGTTTCTTATTGTGCTTGTTGCGTTTCAATAATGTGAAGTAGCAGTAGCCGTAGTGCGTGTTTGGTTTCACCTTGGAGAATTGATTTTGCCTAGATTTATCACATGTT
The DNA here is from genome assembly GCF_004193775.1 of Glycine soja. Classification (NCBI taxonomy): domain Eukaryota; kingdom Viridiplantae; phylum Streptophyta; class Magnoliopsida; order Fabales; family Fabaceae; genus Glycine; species Glycine soja. The sequence continues at coordinate 4,946,440 of NC_041009.1, forward strand.
TGGTTTCAAGTTGGAGAAGAGTTTGGAATTGATTCTGAGTCAAGAATTTATTCGAGTTTAAATAGCTTTGAGTAATTTTTGCATTAGATCCAAAACTTTTATAGTGAGTTTTACTCTTAACTTGATCCAAACATAAATCATATCACTTCCAAATCAATTTTAACCAATATTAATTTTGTCAATGCTTATCCAAACATGGATGTAAATGACTGTTGTTGGGTAGGTTGTGAATGAGACGATTCCAGCGCTTGTGAAGCTGAAGGAAGCAGGGAAGGCGCGGTTCATTGGAATAACAGGGCTTCCTTTGGGGATTTTCAGTTACGTGCTTGATAGGGTTCCGCCTGGGACGCTGGATGTTGTGCTTTCATATTGCCATTACTGTGTGAATGACACTAGCTTGGGGGATTTGGTGCCCTATTTGAAGACCAAAGGGGTTGGCATTATCAATGCTTCTCCCTTGTCTATGGGCCTTCTCACCGAGTCTGGCCCGCCTGAATGGCATCCCGCATCACTGGAACTCAAGGTTTGCTTCTTTTCACACTTACTGATGGTTCTGTTATGTGTTTACAATTTCATTGAAGTGTAATTCAATTCACATTAGGTCGATAGCCATGGTTCAATGTTCTCTTAAAGCAAGCCATTGTTGAGTTTGATTATAAAACTACATTATATTTGTATGTGAGGGGGGGGGGGGGGGGGGGGGGGTGAGTGAGTAAGAGAGAGAATGAGTGTGAATAAGAAATTTGTACCCACCCCATCATTTGCCAAAAGTTTGTGATTAAATTTCTTGTACACCGGCAATTTTCTTATCCAAGTGGAAAATGTTTACAATAAGATCTGAAAGTAGTGAATATGTATGTGGGAGAGAGGGGGAGGGGAGAGTGTCCTAGTTCTGCTAAAAAATGTCAGAAAACATTAAAAAAAACAGAATCAAAATTTGAAGCCATGCATGTATGCACACTTAAAAAGAAGGAAGTCAAATTAGTCAACCTATTGGAAGAAAGATCGTGACTTTCATCATTCTTTTGCCAGATTAGGGAATTATCTTTATTATTTTGTTCAATCCAGATTCAAGTAACATTGCCTACTAAATTATGTTCTCAAACGTCTTTAAACCACATTTCTATTCAATCTCTGTTTTTTGCTTATGCTCTGGTACACGTTTCATTAAAACTGAATTGATTTTATGTATTTAATTTGGAACTTTGCAGTCTGCATGTCAAGCTGCTGCTACCCATTGTAAAGAAAAAGGAAAAAACATTTCAAAGTTAGCATTGCAGTACAGCTTGTTAAATAAGGAAATCACATCAGTGCTTGTAGGCATGAAGTCTGTTGAACAGGTTTGTTTTCATATGCTTCCTGAATAGCCATATTTAATTGTATATGTCTTTATTGTGAAAATCTATGAAATTTTGTGGATAATGCTGAAAGCTTGCTCTAGAGTTTTCATACAGCTTGGTCTATAAATTAGTCACCTCTTTCTTTGTTGTTTTCATTGATGCATAAGTGAGAATCTTCCTTTGTAAAATATGTACGGCCTTTGTCATCTGCCCTTGTCATACCTACCAACTAAAAAAAATAAAAATAAAAAGAAACCAGACATGAGCATAAATAAAGGTTCACGCTAATGTAATGTTTTTTATCCGATACTGTAAGTTAATGGGCAGCACTGTATGAGGAAAATACTAAGGAAATTTCCTGGCTCTAATTGATGGTAGTACTGCAAACTGTAGCTGTTTGTTTTACTACTGTTGTGGCACTCTTTCATGTGATTATATGTCTTTTATCTTATTATACCATATTGGTGGAGTTTAGGTTATTGATGGAGTTCATAGAAAGTCTTTTAAGAACAGTAGTATGAAAAATGAAATAAACTCAGCAACTCATTAGCTACTATAATTAATAATGTCTCAATACATTATTGGCCTAGTATACCTAATTTAGGTGCACCCCAGTTTATGCAAGAATTTTTGAACTTCAGTTTGTGTAATATGAATTAGTCACTTAATAAGACTGACCTGTTCTAACTGGGATAACCTTACAAATTAGGTGGAGGAAAATGTTGCTGCCGCAAGAGAACTTGCAACTTCTGGAATTGATGAAGAGACTCTGTCTGAAGTCGAAGCTATTCTGAAGCCTGTTAAAAACCAGTCGTGGCCAAGTGGAATCCAGCAGAGCTGATGTTTATTTTACCACCTGGTATTACCTATGGAGACATCCATTCCTGTTGTTGACAATGTTCTTCACTCAAATAATCCGATTCAATAAGAGAAATTGCTTTGAAAGTATTAGGATCCACTGTCTCAATAATTTTTGTTTGTGGTCTAGAGTGTCCAATAATACATTTCTCACTAGAAATGCTATTCATCTTCGGCTTCTGGAGAGTAAGAGCCTGTCTTCTAGGTGAACCCGTAAATAGTTGGTTGAACTGGTTTGTAAAAGCACAATGTAAAAAAAAAATGGCAATAATTTGTTCTCCTTTACATGTTATTTTTTAAAATTTAATTAGAATATAGTCAGTGTAAACCTTTTGCACATGGTCAGGCAATTTTGCAGTCATATCATTTTCTAGGCTTAAATATATTAGAGATTCTTAAAATATATTTGAATTTTGCAATTGATCCCTAAAACATTTTTGTTGATTCATGTCGTCAATCACTGTCTAAAATGGGATGACGTGTTCATTAGTTAAATAGGTCAACGATACATGTGCGGAGTCATATCAGAGGTACCAACGACATGGTGTACCACTACACTTCCGTCAGTCCCATTGTCTCTCTCCATCACAAATGCCTCTTTGCTACTGATAGACCAATTGCTTCTCCATGGCCATCAATGGCTTTCGAGTAGGCAACAAACAACACAGAACAAAAAATCCAATGATAAAAGTTATGAAGATAATCAATTTCATTTTAGATATGAGAAATTTGTACAAAAGCCAACAACAGAAATTTATGATACCAGATTCAAGAAATAGATCTAAGAAATTTACAATACCAAATCAACATAATAAAAAAAATCATAAGTCACTATGATTGCGAAATCAAAAGGCACGGACAATCGGGTTTGAAGCTGGCCATGAGACATGTTCTCAAGAATTGGAGAAGTGAGAGTGCTTTGACGCACCGCAATATGATTTGGATCTGGAGGGCACTATCGCCACACTTAATCTCCGTTTGAGACGGCGAGGCAATACTGCTCCTTTGCATCACTGTTCGTGTGATTGGATTTCCGAGACGTGCTTCACAACAACTATGGGTACTTTCATCAGCGCACCACAACTTAATGTTGAAGTATTTCCTCATCGGACCATTGATGTAATGGTGGAGCAACTCAGGTGGAAAGATAGAGGACATCTTAGATTTGAAAGGGGAGGAAGAAGGGACTGAGGGAGAAAAAACAAACCAGGGGCAAGTTTGAAAAAGAGGAGAAAAAAGAGATAAACAAAAAGGAAACATCAGTCATCATGTCATTGATACCTCTAATATGACTTCATAAGTGTGTATCACTGATGTATTTAACTAATGGATACATCAGTCATCATGTTTTGGAGCATTGTCATGTCATTAAAAATCACCATTCACCAACAAAAATTCATTGATTTTGTTTAAATTCCACCATACAAGCCTTCCTTATATTTATGAACTAAAAAATTATATATTTGATCATTGATATCAATAAATTAATGGCCTTCCTTTGTTGTTTTCAATCAAGCACAATTGAGAAATTTCCTCTCTAGAATACTTGATCTTGTTTGATTTCAATAAATGAATTAGTGGCCTCCCTTTGTTGTTTTCATTCAAGCACAATTGAGAAATTTCCTCTGTAAAATATGTACAGCTTTTCTTTTCTGTCCTTTTTATGCCTATCAACTAAAACAAAGAGCCAGTATATATTTGAAAAAAAGTTTATGCTAATCCACTATTTATTTGAAAAACGCCACGAAAGTCAAATGTAACACATTTATGAAGGAAAAATAATATATATTTTAAAATATAAAAAAAGGAAAATGTAATTTAATCATAACTTAAGGGTGAAAAATGCAACAAAACTTTTCTTTATATATAATATTCCTATTCCAAATCACCCCTAAACATCCTTTCCTTTTTCTACTTTTATTATTTCAAAGATAATTACGAAGATATTTTTTTTTTCTTGTTTGTTGCTTCACAACACTAGTACGTGAGTCAACCAAATATTATTACTCAATTTTCAAAACATCGATCCATTTACTTTAAAGTTAAAGTAAAATTAATTTTAAATCATTAAACAGAATTAAAATATTTATTCAAATTAATCTAAAATCAAATCATAAATATAAATTAAAAAATTATTTTAAAATGCGAAATTTAATTTTTTAACATTAAAATAAAACTAGTATACTAGAGGGTGTTTGAACTATTTTTATTTTATTATTTTTCTTTATAAGAACACTACTTTGTTCCTTATCCATTTCCTGCTTTATTTTATTTTTTTACATAGTAAAACCATAGAAGAAAATCACCGAGGGAGATTTTGGTCATAGCATAGACAAGGGACCGTATCACTAATTCACACTCTTCACATATCAACAAAGCCGAGATTTATACATTATACAACAATACAATTGCCTATCACTTACTATCAAATTTGCACTTTTCCTAGTTGTATAAATCCCACCTGTCAAGGAAAGGCTTATAGTGCTGTTAAGAGTCAAAACAATGCTGAAAATCGAGGGGCGGCAAAAGTAAACCTCAATACCAACACTCTCAAAATTCATTGCCATTTTCCACATCTTACACATTTTTCATTCATGCCAAGCATACCTTTAAAGTCAAAAGACACGCGTTCCAATCCTTTAAATGCATTTCCTCCTAAAGTAATGGATACCCCACCAAACAATTGCACAACTGGCACATGAGTGTATCAAAATAATTTGTATTTTCTGATGGCCCAAAATAAAAATGTTTTATTTCTTTGTGTTCTGTAATAAAATGTACATGTATCAGAGGATGAAAGCCTAGCTGAAAATGACTATCATCTACATATAATTGGAACTATGTGATAATATAACAAAGGATGCATGGACACAGCATGGGAGAATGTTCTAAGTTGCCACCTGCTGTAATGGAGGCCAAGCAATCTCATCATCATTTGTATAGCCGAGAAAAAAGAAGTCAGCACAATTCTTCCAACAACCGTGGTTGTATGGGTTTCTGAACCGCCCATCAGGACCACGAAGATAATCATAACGGGAGGAATTTGCTAGTTCATTTGTGGTCACATTTCGAGCTATCTGCATTACAATTTACAAACATGAAAAAACTTGTAAATGATAATTGGAAAGGGAAAATGGCAAGTATGGATTAAGCAATCACCATGGAAGCCTGGGTTATCGTTAATGTCGTAGTCGCAACAAAAACAACAGCATCCATCACCAAAAACACAACTAAACCTAGATGTCTTACTAACACATAATGGATCCATGTTTCTCCTGCCAGTAATGCTGGTTTAGATGTACAAATTCCTGTAATGGAAAACAAGGCTGTTAGTTGTTATATTTTTCAAGCAAAACAATAAATTATACAATTTCAGTATATAGAATGGTGAAAAAAAGAGCTCTTCAGGACATACTTTGAACTGCAACGGCACCAGAAATGGAAGAAGTCAAAGTTCCCAGGCAGATAAAAATAAAGAAATCCCTTTTGTTCCTCTGCAAGATGCATACCAAGTATGATATTAAGGCTCGTAGTAAACGGACTGAGGAAAAGAAGAAAAACAGCTCTGTTTGACCACAAAAGTCAAGTAGAGCATCTTATTTCCAAATCAAATATATTGAGGAAGGAATAATCATATTGATTTATCACATATCCATCTATTGTAAATAAAACCAAAAAAATAAAAGAAATTCATCAGAAGAATGCACTTTTGATCTTGTGGGTAACAATTAAAATAGCACAACATTCCTTACCTTCCCAACACAGTTAGATATCCATGGACAGTGGTGGTCAAACTGTTCCACACATCGCTTACAAGTTGGGCAATGCTTAGATCGGACAGGTCTTATTATCTGATGATACAATTCGAGAAAACCTGATAAGCGATAACTTGTTTTGAGAATTTAATAAAGTAAAATACAGAACTGTAAGTAAAGTGTCAACATTAGATTTTTTAAATACTCAAAAGAATATCATGTAAACCTTGCAGGTAGGGCAAAGTTGAGACCAATTTCCCATCCAAACAGAGGAACTATTCAGATCAATATTCAATAAAGGATCCTGCAGAATATAAAACATAATGCTCACAGATTCTACAACATAAAAAAAAATTAAATAAACATATGATAAAGTAAAACATGGCATTCATTCATATAAAAGATATAAATAATCATATGTTCTTGTCAATGCTCTAGTCATATCTCAGGGAGTTGCATCAAGTATTGCATTCCCTCACATGCAACAGAATTTATGCGCCACATACATCCATTGTCTGCTGATATAAAACCAAGTCATTTCTAACTACTCCCTCCATCCCTTTTTATAAGACACTGTTTTGAAATTTTCTCTTTTTATAAGACTCTTTTCTACTTGTCCATTGCATTAATTGTTTTTACTAATGTACCCTTAATGAATTTAGTTCATAAATAATAGATGCTAATGCTATGAATTGTCTCTTTCTCTCTCATGAGGATTCGAGAATGAAAGAGTTTGATTTTAAAAATTAAACCTCCACCACTATTATTCTCTCTCCATGCATTAGTTACTTAAGGGTAATTTAGGAAAAATAATACAATTACAAACAAATCTAATGTTAATAACTAAATTAACCAACTTTCTTAATAAGCATAAATTAGTCAGCAATGTCTTGTAATTAGGGAGGGAGAGAGTATATGATATCTAAGTTACAATAAATGCAGTATAATAGCAATGTCCATGTTTGTCACAACATACTACCACAAAGAAAAAGAGGACCCATGTAATATGATAGTTTCCCTGATAAAATCCGATTTGGGGGTGCAAGTCTTTTCTTCGAAACAATCATCACTCGAAAGCACTTTGCATACCTCTGTATCACTTTGAGTACCCAATTCTCCCAGTCGTTTTATATAACCAGGATCTTTACTGCATAGGATTGAAATAACATGAATAAATTAGTGTTGATGGAAAGTTTAGAATTAAGCTCCAAGATTTTTTTCTTTGATATTTCAGGACACGTTGTCATGTTTAATATTTAATAATACATATAACAAACAAATTGCATGAATATGGACAGCAAATGACATTAAACCAAATAAAAGAATAATAAAATATATGACCAAAGTTAGCACTGAACATGACTTGCCAAGAAAATGCCACTTGATTACAAAACAATGCAGGAAAAATAACTATCTCCTTATTTAAAAAATTCAATACAAAAGGAGAAACACTTCCCAAATTCAGGTACTGGGCAAAGTCATAAAATAATTTATACTATCAATAAACATTTAGCAATTCTGCATTCAATAGTATTTCTTATTCTTATATTCATTTCCTTTCCATACCAATTCCTACTTTCCATCATCTTATGTCCAGTGTTGTTAAATAGCCATGGTCCATGACATTGCAGAATGGCCACTTTTGATATAGCAGCTATGGAGAAAAAAGCAGTAGTTACACCCTTTAAAAAAAAATAATTAAAAACCCAACATGGAGACCATCAACAGGCATTCAACATGTGTTGGACACTGAAATTCTAAATGCAGCCTCATGTCTTCTCAAACCCAACACAGGAGATCCATTTAACTGAACACCTCCATCGTTGCGAACTGATATGGTTATCCCAATAAGCTCTGTTCATGAGTTCCTGTTTCTTTGTTTTTCCTTCTTTCTCCATTTTTTTGTTTCTATACATTCCTTTCATCTGCATCTCCTTTGCTGATCTCTTTGTTTCTCTATGTTTTCTTAATCTCTTTATTCCTGTGTTTTGAGTCACTCTGTTCCTCTCTTTCGTCTCTGAACTTATGCTATGAGGTTTATGAGATTATCCCTAAAATTTGTGGATTGAGTACTTATGGTGACATTTATTTCTAACATAGTTGTTACATTATGTTTCTAGTTTGTTCTTGATATATGTTATTATTTTTTAATTCTATTTTCTGCAGTTTCTTTAGTATACTTTTTGTACATATACGTTTTCACTATAGCCGTCATGCTTCTATCATAGGTCTCAATTGCATCCACCATACTTTTATGGCAGACTTTTGCTTGCTGACACATGAGCCACCATCTGTCATTAATAACATTAATTTTATATCCTAAATTTAATCTTGAGGGAAAATAGCACATTGCAGGCAAATTCCTAGTTCAGATTTTTAGTCAAATCAAATTCTTTTACATTACATGATATAAACCAAATGGAGTCTGCAAGGTCTCAAGTTACTGGAAACAATCCCAGGTCAGTTGATTGGGCGGCAATTCATAAAACTTTTACAGTTGTATCATTGTTGATGAGGCAAAATCACGCCACTAGTTACACTACTTCACCACTAATTATTTTATTATGTCATCAGATGTCAATTATAACCCTCAAAATCATTTAGATGCAAGACATAAATTAATAACTAGACAGAAAAAAAAGAATTAAAATAAAAGCCACCAATGATTATTTGATAGAAGACCTCCCATAAATAAGGTCTATAGTAAGAGGATTTGGTTGGGCATCAATGCCTTAAAGACATTATTCAATGTAACAAAATATTGACTAGTTTCAGACTTAGTTAGTTAACTAAGTAGAGGAATGGTTGTAATGAAAAGGGAGTGAGGGAAACCAAGAGAGGGGACTATCATGTATTTTTGGAATTTATTGGAGGGGAATGTTCCAGGTCCCTAGGTATCCATTTCAGTCCTTGTTCATTCCTACCTTACTCAAGAATCGGATTGATACAGGATTTTGAGATTTAGGACTCCAATCAATAAATTCAGATTTTTTTCTTACTGTTATGATAAATTGTAATAAACAGACTGATGGAAACAGAACTGGTTATTCTCCAATTCTTCTTCAGTGAAAGAGTTCCAATATGACTTGAGAAGGCAATGAAAATGAAACACTAGTCACGTTTTGGTCCTAGATCCAACTTGAGTTTCCTACAGAACTGTATTGGAGCATTCACATGATGACAACAGGCATGCATCAGCAGAAGGTATGCATTCAAAGCATAATATCACACAAATACGAAGAAAGTACATATATTTATATTACCATATCACACACGAAAACAGAACATATACATGACACACAGAAGATTACCTACTACACTTATAGAACATAATCAGGGAACCAACAGCCGAAGAAAGCGCTGTCCATGCCCAAAGTCCAACAACAGCAGTAATCTTTTTAAGGTTAGGAGCTGGCATTAGTGGAAAATATTCAATCAAGGTAAGTCATCACAAAAAACTCAGGTAATGACTAATGAGTGCACATGTGTGTGTGTAGTATTGTAAATTGGCATACAATTTTTAACATACCTGCAACAACTGAGTTGATGAAGAGGATTGAGAGAAAGATTATAGTACAGAATAAGATGGGAGCATAACCAATATCTGTCACTATCCCACTACACAGTTTCCCTTTCCAGTAGTTGCTATGAGCCCGTTGTTGATTTGACTGCAAAAATATAACACTATAATCAGTTACAGAGCCAATAAGAGTATAACTGCATAAACAAAGTGCAACAAGTCATTGGTCCTGTGCAATTTTCAGAAGCAAAATTTGATAGTTTAAGCTAACAGCATCGTCGTTCTCAAATTAATTCATCAATTTCAGCCATATACAATATATTCCCATTTTTCACCCAACTAACTTCAGAAGAGTAAAAGAAACTCAAAGTTCCACTATGGTTAATTATTCTCAGTCAAGACTCAAGAGCATACAACAGTAAGTAGCAATGCAAAATAATGCAAAGAACTATCCGTAGTTCAATTCTGTGATGGCATAACTCTGTCTACTTAAGCTAAGGTCAATCAGGTACAAGGGTATCAAAATGGAGATCTAACGTAGGATCAGTAGGGGGGTAAAATGTGAAAATTGTTGGACCATAACATGAATTGTAATATCCTACTTAAAATACAAAATTATATTATATATACCTATAAAATAACATAAATAAGCAAAATAACCTTAAAACATAATAATTAGCATTTAATAAAATTTCAATTAAAAATACATAAAAAAGTGCAAGTCACATATGAAGTAAAAATTATAACTCATAATATATAAAGAATTTTATTTTATCTATTTTAGAAAAACAATACTCTCTCCAGTCTTGAATATAAGCAAAAAAAAAAAAATACACTAATTAAAAAAGTAAGTTAGCATCATTTAATTGTATTGATCTCATTTAAAAATAAACTTTTTTTTTTCTAAACTACTCTTTCATGGAACTTGATATCAAGATAAAAGGAAGACATTGGAAATAAACTGTTTCTTATTGGCCCTCATTATTTAAAATAAAATGTTAATTTCAGCACAAGGTTAGGTAGGACAGTGCATTGTCCATACTTCATGCCAAAGGTTCTTGCATGAGGAGTTGTATTAGATATAAATATCATTAATGTGTCTTCACCCAATAACTCAAGTTTTGGTATAGTTGGCTCATGAGATGTATGTATAACCGTGATCTCTGGCACTTGGCAAAACTAAATTTAACAATGTTTATTAATTACCACAAGTCTCATCAAGAATGTTCTTAAAAAAATACACAACCAACACCCTCATTAATCCAATGTTACGTACAAGGAAAGGAGCGACATGCCGATGACCTTTATCATATGCAAGCTGTACAGGTGTGTTCCCAGCATTGTCCTTCACCATCAGTTCTTCTTTTGTGCCTGCATGTACAAGCACAGCACATGCCTCTGCATTTCCCCTTAATGCAGCCCAGTGCAACGGTGTACAACCTAAACAAGTTTTATTGAGTATTATCACATAAAAGAAAAAGCAAAATGACCAAAAGAACTATACCTTAATGCCAAAACCAACCTGTTTCAAAAGTATTTATCAAAAAACTTTAATCTAATGTAATAATTAATAATAAGATTCAAACTTTTATGACTATATCATCGAATGTCAAGAACATAAAAACTTAAATATGTGCCCCAAACAAACTCTTGAAACTATAGGCAGGAGGACTGAAGAATCCTAAATTTCAAATAGATAAGTCCAGCATACAAACCCCTTGAACCAGCAATATCAAGATCACAGAATCATTGTGTACATGATACCCATATTAATGCATAATAATAATAATTAAACCTAGTTCAATCTCATATAGTACTATTCATGCAAACTGGCCTGGTACTTATTACCAAAAAAATCAACCCCATATAACATGCACTGCGCTCCTAAGTGATAGCTGATCTTAGCATATGATACAATGACTTCAAATATGTTTATGTTGGACTGGTCTGGACTAAATAATAAAAACTAGAGAAAAAAGACCTTATGATATAAAGAATATATGATTGAGAACTTGTAAAAATGTAAGGGAAATTAAATGCTAACTTGGCATACCATCTTTATCTTGTCTTCCTTGACTTGCATCTCTAAATAGAAGCAATCTTACTGTGTCAGCAAATCCCTTATATGCAGCCCTGGCCATAAGAATTAATAAGTCAAAAAACCAAGGAAAAAAATCAACACCTTTAATGGATTTTCTGAATACACAACCATAATCAACACTCATAATCAACAATCTTTTAGGGTGAGCTTCAACGATTTGACACAACACATTTACAACCCTAAAGTAGTTCAAAACTATTTGAAGTACATGGAAACATTTCATTGATCAATACTCCATTAAATTAATTAGTTTGGGATTAGGAAAAAAGACATACAGTTTAGCCAAAGCATAATCGGATTATGTATTTAGTTGAGAGTTTTTAACTAATTTTATGAGTGCATTAAAAGCAAAAGAAACATGCAAATTGTGGAACCATGGCATTGACAATCAAATCATTATCAAAATAAGGTTTATTCATCATGCATAGCAATCAAAAGGTTCATGGCATACCAATGAAGAGGACTCCTTCCATCATTATCAGGCACATCAAAATCAGCATGGTACTTTACTACAATATGATTTAAGAAAGCTGTCTGTCCAAATTGTGCAGCAACATGAACTGCCTGCAGGAACCATTTAACTATGAAAATAGCACAAGACAGAAAACATTTAAACAGGTGGTAGGCAGAATAAGTTCAGGGTTTTCCTTATAGAGGAACAGGTGTAGACCAATCTCACACATAGGCAGAATAAGTGCAGGGTTTTCCTTATATAGGAACAGGTGTAGACCAATCTCACACAATAACCCACTTGCTCACTTATTTTGTACCCAAATACCAATACAATTTATAAGAATTTATATTTATTCAAAGAAAAAAAAAACTAAATTGACAATAATTAAAATGTAGATAGCTCTTTGATCACTATAAGTATTTTTTAATAATTTATTTTATTCTTATAGACAAAATATTGAAACATTCACAAGTCACAGTTTCATAGACTAAATTAATCTTGCTTCTTTTTACCTAACATATATTGCTTGTTAGCTAAAACAACATAGATGCTTATGTTTATATATATATATATATATATATATATATATATAGGGATTTGCTAACGTACACCAACTTGTTTTTTAGTTGGAGTACGTTAGCAAGCTACAACATCAATGTATTTTAAGATAATCTCTAGTTATAACTTGCTAACGCACTCCAACTAAAGTAAACAAGTATGTGTACATTAGCAATCCCCACAAACATTTGCTAATGTACACACACTTGTTTTTTAGTTGGAGTACGTTAGCAAGCTACACCATTGGTGTATTTTAAGAAAACTCTAGTTATGACTTACTAATGTACTCCAACTTCCAACTAAAAACAAGTGTGTGTACATTAGCAAATCCATATATATATTACAACTTTAATCAATAAGTCAGGCAAAGTTTTGATAGTCAGGCATCCAGATACAAAATAAAGAATAAAATTGGGTATACAATCACTATTCAGACGTAAGGATTTGGATATGGGTGGTTAACTTTAGAAAACAGCTGGGGGCATAAGTTGAAAAGAGGCCAACAATTCAATCTAGGATATGATTTTGAACACAAGAATTTGTATTTTTGTTAAAACCCCCCAACCCATGCCTGCCTTACTGACTTCCCTACTTCCAAAAAATAAGCAGATCCTCCTGAAGATTTGATGCAACACCATAATCCATTTAAACAATTGTTGACTAACATGTAAGAGTAGAATGCACTACCCGGTATCCATTTACATCTGCAGCTTCAACCCGAGCACCGTTCTCCACAAGCACATCAGCAGCTAGAGTTGAACCGTGAACCGCTGCCCAGTGCAATGCCGTTTGTTGCATGTTGTCTTTAGCATTGACATCCGCCCCATGCTTCATAACAAGCACAGTTCAAAATTAAAGCGCATTCAACCTAAATTAATTCATAAGTATGCACAATATAATATGTAATAATAAATATTATAACAATCAACACACAAAGTCCTTCTACATAAATTAAATTCACTGAGAATTACGAAAAGTATTAATTTCTTAAACGACACATAACCACCCAAAGAAGAAAAAATCCAAACTTGCTGCATATGAAGGCGAAACCAACTTAAATTTAAAAAAGTAAAAATGAAACGCACAATTTCGCTATCATCAATTCTGAGCTAAAGCACTTACACGAACACCCAAAAAAAATGCAAATTACCTGAATGAGATAGTGCGCAATGTCGTGAAAGTTGTTGAGCGAGGCCCACTGAAGAGCGTAATAGCCGCTAAAATCGGGAAGAGAGACGGAGGCACCGTCTTGTTCGACGAAGGTTCTCAATTTGTTGAAGTCGCCGTGAGCAGAGGCGGTGAAAACGTCGAGGATTGGAGGCTGGTCGTTGTTGGGTTTGGAGACCGATGATGATGATGAAACCACCTCGATCTCCGAGGAAGCCATGGAAATTGGTTAGGGTTTGGAATTGGAATTGGGATTGGGATTGGGGCAAGAAAATGTGAGAGAATGTGAATATGTGTTCCTTTTCCTTCCCCATATAGTTCCTCCCCCTCTCTCTCCCTCAATTCATCCTTGATTCTTCCACAACAAGAATAGTCCCTCAACAAGAAAGTAAAAACAATTGTTTATTTTTATTTTTAAATTAATATGAAAAAGTTATTAATTTTCTGAAATATATTTTAAAGTTTAAATTTCTAGTTTCTTGGGTTCAGTTATTTTTATTTTTATTTTCCAGATTATCAAATCCAAATTAAGCTGATTAAGATTGAGTTGAGATTAGTCTTTAAAAAATGTTATATTTCCTAAGCTTTATTGTCACATATTAATTACACTGAATTTTCATATTAGTGTAAAATATAAAATTTTATTAACAAGTTGATTGTAATAGAATTGAGTTTAGATATTTAAGTAAGATCTAAGAGACGATCAATAACAATAACATAATTTTGAAAAAATCTTATTCTTCAATAGTTTTAAACAACAACAACAAAAAAAGGATTCCAATAATTAATATTACTTTTAAATGATATATAGCTTTTTACCACTTCAATTTTATGTTATATTAATTACTAGTAGCATACAAAGATAGATAGTAAACAGAATAATAGACATTTAATAGTATTAGATAAAAAGTCAAATAAATGGAAATAAGGTAAAAATGGAGGAAATGCTTTTTTTTAAAAAAGAAATGGAGGAAATGTTTGAATGCTAGAGACTGAAATGTATACAATTAAATGTTTCTCGGTAAAAAAAAATTATCAAATTAATGTTTTAAAAAAAGTTAATCAAAGTTATTAGGCTGGTTCTGATTATAAAAAGGATAAATTTGATAAACATGTTAAATAAATTAGTAACTGAGTTCATCTAATAATTCATTGAACCAATTTTTGTACTGAATTAATCATTGATTCAAGTTTTATAACATCAATCATCAATTATTTTACTACATTGCTTGCTTGTAAAGTCACATTAATTATTTTTTGACTTGTATTTTGATGTGACTTTAAAATAATTCATATATAAGTATGATTTGTGTATTGTGGAAATATATAACATCACATGATTTATATTACCACATTAGATAATTTAACTTAATTTTTATTTTTGTGCAATTAAATTTTAAAGAACTTTTTACAAATTTGATATTTTTTAATTTAATATTTCATTAAAAGACACTTTTTTCCTAATTAATTCCTAATCTTCCTAATTCTAATCCAAGGCTTCTCTGGAGGTAGGAAATGTTGAAGGAATTTGGAAAATTGTTGGAACATAGCCTCTTATAGGGTCAATTCTCACGCGAGATTCCCTTTTTCTTGATTTATGTGTGTTTAAGGTGATCACGTTTCCCATTTCTTCATTCCAGTTTACTCATTCACGTTCTAAATTGTGTTTTAAGATTTTTAATTCAAATTGAAATCATAAACCAAATAATTAGCTATCAATGTTATTGTTCACGGATTATTAATTACTTATGTAATTATTAATAATGACTTGTAAAATAATATAATAACTATCAATACTGAATAAATTATTAATAAGTTTTGCAACAAAATTTTTTAAGATCAATAATATTTCAATAATTATGAGGACTTAATTTTATTTTATTTTTGCTCAGGATACCAAACTCTTAAGACAGTCATGATGGAACTTGGGTTATGTATGGCGTGATGTGTTGTCCTATGAGTAAAATCAATTTTAAACAACATAAAAGAAAGCTTATTTCTCATACTATGAGTAAATCAATCTTATCCAATGCAAATTCACATCCATCCAACTCAAATTTTATTCAAAGAAACCACGTTACGCCCACGATGATGAAACATAATCCTAATTCCTAAGTACATGTAACATGATGCTAACTGAGATAAACACTCCTGTAATTAATTTCCATTAGCCAAAAGCTAAAAGATAACAAAAATTGAATGTTAAATTACCAAAAAAAAACATTTTTCTTAAAAAACTTTTAACTAACCACTTTATAAGATTAGTTTAATTTTGCATGTGCAACTTGAATAAAAAATAATTCGTTATATCTACATGTTAAACTTCTGTGAATAGAGGGTACTTAATTACAAGCTCATATGAAATTCACATCAGCAGTAGAAGAAAACACAACAGGAGATAAAAAAAGAAGCAATAAAGTATTAAAAGAAAAAGTTGAAGCAACAAGACTAGCAGCTGCAAAGTTGAAGTGCTTCTTCGAACCTCTTATTCTTTGATCCTGATTTGGGCACGGGATTGTATTTGGAAACCCATTTGAGTGCAGAGTCTTTCAACCTAAAATAATAAGTTGTTGCAGATGATGATGATGATGATGATGAAGGTATGGGTGTTTTGCCATTGTGGGAGAGCAAGAGCATTGCTGCTGTAGGTGCCATGGATAAAGATAAAGCCGAAGTGATGTGAATATGTAAAAGAGAATCAATCAAGCCACGTTGGGGGGAAGAAATTATTAAAGTTCTTTAGTTCCTATTCCTATTTATACTCAGAGAAAGTGCATCAGAGTATCTGTGGGCTACTCTTTACCCTGTTTCTTCTAGGACGAATGATTGTTTAGCAAAGGGTGGAATTTCAAGGGGTGTAAAACCATGGAAAAATGAAACCGTTGACTGGTTTTATCTCTTTTCTAAATGAGTTTATAAATTTTTAATTAAAGTTATTTGATATTCATACAATAACCTTATTTTCTATTAAAATGGGAGTACATTTTATTTTATTCTATATTTTCTTTCTTTTTCTTAATTATAAAAATTACTAGTATCATATAAATGGTACTTCTTAAATTTAATAAATAGCTCTTACAGGTCCAATAATGAATGTCACAAGAGTTATACAGGATATATAAAAATCATAATTCACAATAAATACAAATTACAATACCGACACATATAATAAATACATAATAAAAAATGAAAATTGATATAACATGATTTTTTATTGTCTAGACTAGATCACACACATATTTTCATAAAAAAAATGAAGTTAGATACCTGGTCTAATAAAAAAAAAAAATAGCCGATCCATTAAAAGAAAAAGTTGAACCAACATTACAAAGTGTCAAGGCTTCTTCGAAGGTCCAATCTACCATGCAGTGAGTTTGAGCTTGAATGATATTCCATAATCCTATTCTGGGAACAGGATTGCATTTGGTAACCCATTTTAGTGCAGAACCCTTCAACCCAGAATAAGTTATTGCACAAGAGGATAAGAGTATCATAGTCACTGATAGGACACGTGTTTTGTCCTTGCAGGAGAACAAGAGCAATGCTGCTTAGGTGTCATAGTCTCATAGATAAGCCAAAGTGATGTTAAATCAAGCCACATAGGAGAAATTAGGGTAATATTATTTTGTGTTCATCTATAACATTTGTAACAACATATAATATTATAAACTATATTTTTTTTACAGGATTATAAACTCTATTATTATTATTATTATTATACGTAAAAAAACCATCCTACTAATTACATGATATAAAATCCAAAATTAAAGTAATTGTACAGTATCATTTCTTATTTAACCTCTATCTTTTCGGTCTCTCCCTCTTTTATTTTTTTATTTTTTTAAAAGTCACCGAAGTGCATTAATGAGAGGGTAGTGTTTGGCGAAAATTTTTAAAAACAGTCTTTGGGCGACTCGTTAATAGTAGTTTCTTAGAATTAATGTTTTGAAAACCATGGAAAATGGAAAACTGTCTACTCCTGCTGATTTTGCCACTTATTCGAATGAATGGCCTAACTTCTACAACTTCTACAATGAATGTCATAACATAATAGTTATACACGGTAAAACATTTTTCAAAATAAATTAATTGTTTTCCATACATAATGACAAAACTTCATCGGAACTAAGTGTGTCAAGATAAAAAATATATAACTCAGACAGTCAGGTACACTTGAGAAAACTTAATTTAGAATAGTTAGACTTAAAAGAATATGATAAGTATTATAAGCAAAATAGTAAAAAAAAATTACGGAGTATCTTTGTTAAAGTTATTCTTGGTATAATTTGATTTTTTTTTTTTTAACCGTAGATATAATATAATCCATCTTTTATGACGGAGTAGCCCACTATCACATATAAATAATGAAAAAATTAATCAAAAAATTGATTGGTGAACTTTTTGTCTTTAGACTACGGGTGTTTTTTTTTTCATAAAATGATAAGACAAATTCTTCAAATAAAGTTTCCTTTTTTATACACAAGATCTACAGCAAAAACCTTATGTAAAGAAAATAATTATACTTTTTTACAACAAAAATTAATTATACTATTTGGACAAGTGGGAACCTCCAAAAGCCGGCCTAAAGATTGTCTTTGGCTATAGAGTGTTCAAAAGTGTGTTATTATCTCTTGCTTTTTTAGATATCAAGAGAATTCAAACACAAGTTCATTGACAATTATCCAAATTGTAAGGATCTTTTGTGATTTTAGATTTTATCAAATCTTTGATATAAGTCATATAACAACTAATGTACTCGCTAAATGCTAATGAATCGAGACCTCAAAGAGGCATTAGATCAAGAGTCTGATATCTGGTGATAAGCCAGTCCAGGACTTCGCTTCTAAAATCTAAAATACATATAACTCGACCCAAAACAGAAGCATATAACACCTATTAATCAATACAACTTGATCGAGTATATTTAAAAGGAATTAAAAAGGCAAAATAAATTATAACAATACATTTTTTTTGTGAGAAAAGGGATATTGTTCTCATTTTAAAACATAAATAAATATATTTTGCATTAAATTTTATTCTTTTTTGCATTTTGTATTGATAACTTAAAAAATATGACTTTTTAAAACACTTGCATCTTAATTAGCAATAACAGCAAAGAAAAAAATTAGTAGCTTCTTTTGCAATCGAACATAGAATTACACTTAAAAAAAATCCTCTCAACATATTAAATACTATGTTTAAATAAATTTTTAATCCCTATAAATTTATATTTTTTAAATTTAATCCCCGCAAATTTTTGCTTTTTCAATTCTAGTCCATATAGGAATTCTTTTTACAGATTTTTATATATATAGATAATTAATGTAAGGTTCCTTATTATGCAAAAGTACAATAATCATTGTACCAAGTCCTATACTTACGCATGCTAAAAAACTAAAAGACTCTTTTTGACTTCGAACTCATAACCCACATCAAAACACTAGGATCCACCCTTTTTTAGTAAAAAAATAAAAATAAAATAGATACCTTAAATATTTTTAAAAAAGTATATAGATGTACCCGGAAGTATTTAGTAAGAATATAAAAAAAAAAAACTACAATTCTATGCAAACTTTATCAGCAATATCAATATTTCATTTAGAGTTGTCATTTTTAATAAAACTTTATTCAAACATCATCCTAACCCAATGATCATTACCAAAAAAAATCCTAACCCAATGAATTGATCTCATAACTATGCTAGTAAGAATATTCAGTCAAAGATAACAAAATCAGAAGGGTAAATAAAAAATACATTACTGAAGAAAGTAAATTTTGGACTAATTGATATATCACATGTATTTACGTCGTCATGTCCAAGATGGTGAATAATCTAGCAGAGTAGAGGGCACGTACAACCAATATAGACTAGTGATTAATTTCTCCTTTACTAAAAGCAAAAAGTTACTTACACAAAAAAAATGCAAAATTTCCAAAAAATAATAATAATATTATTAAAAAAAGAATGCTATTTACATTTGAATGTGCCATCATTGTGTGAAACAAATTTTAGCTGGACAGACATCAAAATATACAAAAAAAATCAGCATTCTTGGGATTGACCAGATGCTGATGTTTCAGCAGTGCCCTCTTCAAGCAATGGTGCTGTGCTTGTCCTTTCCACGCTTGATACTTCATGCTCACTATCTTCATTAAATCTATCCACACTGGGCAAAAATATTCCTGCAATAATACCATGACACAGTCCATTCACAAAGCTCTTCCATATATTATACATTTATGAGTTCATTATGACCATAGTACTTTCACTAATTCTAATATGGCAAAGCAACATCCATCATGGTATGATTGAAAATATGACTTGTTTTTATTTACTTTTAGATATGATTTCTAAAGCCACACCCTCAATGATACGTCAAACAAATTAGTAATTTGATATTACCTTTTTCCCTGAATATAAAACTCTTTTAATTAATTCACAGCTTTTAAGAAAGTTAGTTAATATAGTTAATAATATTAAATTTATTAATAATTTATATTATTTTGTGAAAATTACTCTTAAAATTATTGAGACTTATAATCTCTCTCTTTCCACTTAATTATTTTCCGACCTTATTAATTTCTGTACTAGTCTTTTTATTCAATCTTTATAAGAGAAATAATGCATTTATTATAAAGTAACTAAGGGTATTTGAGTCAAAAAAGTAATTAATGTAAAAGACAACTTTAAAAAAATCTTATAAAAAGGGACAAATAAAATTGAAAAAGAATCTTATATTTAAGGACGGAGGTAGTATTTTAGTAGCAAATCAATAGGAAGTTGTCATAATGACTTACCTATAAACCATATTGCAGCTGCTGGAAAGAATATAGTTGTTAGAATCAATGCAGTCGTTCTCCAGTTATTAATTTTGTCCTGCATTATCAATATGTATAGAGCAACCATTTTAGTATTGTACAATATACATGACATGATGCATTATTCTCTGCATATCTGGTTATCCATCCCTCTTGTTTGGTAATTAATGACAATTAAAGTTTTACAAAATAATGCCTCAAAGGCATCAGCTCATTTGCCAAACTTTTTCCCTTGAACCTGAGGACACTAAATCTGTAATGAATACAACTTAAAAAAAGCTAACCTGGATAAGTCCAACGAGAGGTGAGGAAGGCACATCTCCAAAGATATGAATAGCAACAGTAGACATAGCCATAGACAGCGGCCTCAAACTTGGTTTAACACAATGGAGACATACATAATTCACAGGACCCTAAAAAGAAAATTATAAGATCACTGAAATATAATAATTCATTAAGAATATAACTTAGGAACTTCAAGATACTCAGTTAATAAAGGAATACTCAAACACAGTAGTTGAAATACTAACATGATAAGCACCTATATAGTCTAGCATGTCTTACTATAAAAAGGTAAACATGAGGAAGTGAATTACCTGAGTGGCAAATACAAGTAGTTCACCAAAAGCAAAAAGGGCAAGGAAGCCATACTCGCTTTTAAATAAGAAAGCACCAAAACAGCATGCACCACCAATAAATGTTGTTAATGAGAGAAGCTGCAAGAGAATTGAAAATGATCAGGAAACAGCAATGGAATTTCTATGAGAATCGAAGCAGCGACATTTATGTGGAGATCATTACAGCTTGAATCATTGCACATGTACAATTTAGATGGGTGTATTATAGAAAATCAGTGTTAAAAAAGTAAAAAACACTCTGGATTCAAATACCAACCTTAAATGCATTTGATATTGTGTTAGTCATGAAATCAAGAACAAGACCTCCTGCTAAGGTGCCCAATATTCCACATACAACAGTAATTCCTCCAAACATCATATCTGCATTAGTCTGCCAAAGTAAATTTTTCTTAGTGCAATAATTTAATATAATAATAGTACAACAATAATATTGCATTTTACCAGAAAATTATAAAATTACTTGGTATATACTTATTTGGGTTAATTTTTAAGCAAGTAAAAAGATATAAAGGAAAGAAGGAACAGCTACGTTAATAAAATCTTAAGCATAATTGTGGACAATAGCCGAAATAAAATCTCACCATGTTATATATACTATAACCAGCTTTGGGGCCCCAATATGAGTAAGCACCTATTACAAAGTTGTATGCTATGTAACCTGTAAATAGATGCAACAGAATTAATTGATGTGGCAAAACAATATGATTATACATATAGGTAGAGGAGATTGATATATGAAGTTCACAAAGAAGTAAGCTAGTCAAATGGCAGCTTCTAAGATGAATTTAACAACACAAATTAAATCAATAAATAAATTGATGCATATAGTAGATCAGAAGGAGGAAGAAGTACCTAGAACATTGACAACAAAAACCTTATCAAGCAAAAGTTCTTTCATGTCTTTCAGAAATCTTGAGAACTGATCTAATATTGCACATTTTGACCTAAAATAAGACAGGAAACAAACAAAATATAATTTTATATAAATCAGTCAGTGAGTGATGTCAGATACATACAATAAATCAATAGAGGGAAAAAGAAATTAGTTTAGAAGGATGGTGAAATAATCATTGTCAGCTGGAGGGAGAGAGCTTTATTCTTAAAGACAAGAAACACTGACAGGAAAAATGCCTCAATGAACTATAATGACCAATAGGCCATACACTCCATATAAAAACACCACTAAATAGGATAGGGGTACTGTTCTCACCTGGAAGCTTCATGTGAGCTTTTGTCTCTGAACTCTTCCTTCAAGGACAACGCTTCATCTTTTCCATTTGAAACCCCGACATCTTTTCATCAAATATGTGAATTTTGTTAAGTTCAACAAAAGATATTGTGAATCAGAAGCAGATAAACAAAATAGAAACATAAAATTTGGTTAACTGAAAGAAATTTAGTGAGAGTTGAGCCTGCCCCAGAGAAAAAGTATATTACTTTCCACACAATCATGAGGGGAATGGCTACAAACACTTCAAACATAGACAATTTTGAAACTTTGAGCAAAAGAGTAGTTTTGAATTTTGGTTAGTATACATTTACATCTTTATAAAGAAAAATGTCTCTTCTCCCTACTTGTTTTCTTTGAAAACAAGTAAACCTAGCTGTTTGATAAAACATTAATCTGAAAGTTTGCTCAACAACTAGGGCTTCATAGGAGAGGAATAGATTTTATCATTTTTGCAGATAAAGGAAAGTCACAATAATACCACAGAAATATAGAAAAGAAGGATAAGGAATCCTCCAATAATAATAATAATAATAAAAGGTATTACAGGGTACAAGAGAAATAACCAGGGAAAAAATAAGTTTAAAGGAGCAATGAAGGAATAACATAGGGATAAGCTGGTAAGAGTCTACAGCTAAAAAGTAAAAATTCTTGATTACCGACATCTTTATAAAGAACATACTTTGAATTATATGTTTAAAGGGGATATGCTGCCACATACAAGTAGTGTTATTATAGACTTAGGTGCATGGTGAACCCTATGCATAGTAGTACATCTAATATTAAATTTAATAGCGTGCACATATTTATAATTTTAAATTATATGTTAAATGGTGGAGATGCTGCCATGTATAGGGTAGATCATGAACCTGAGTCTTACTACTCTTTCTTTGTAGATTTTTTATCAGCATAAATTTGTATTAGATGCAAGTCCAGTAAATAAATTCCAAATTATAGGAACTTCATTGGCTATGTAGCTCCACTCTAAAACATAACAGTACCTGGAACTTCTGATACCACTGTCTCCAGTATCAGTGCCTTTTCTGAATCAGTAGGGGCAAAACCTGGATGCACAAGTAGTTTAGTGATGGGAAACAAAGTTATGGAGCTGCAAGAAATCAATGCAGGAGAAGAATGTGCACCTTTTAACTGCAAAGGCTTCATAAAAAATCCCAAAATAGCAAATGGAAACATCAATATAGCTTCCACCCAAAACGCATAACGCCAACCAAAATGGTTTCCAACCTGTTTATAAACAATGAAAGGATAAAATAAGAAAAAACAATTTAAAGGCAAGAAAAATAGAAGATATACAAGATTGTTTCTAAAGTATAAGTACTGATAAAAGAGGGTTCCACATCTTGCCATCCAAGATTTTCTTTACCTACATTCCCTTTCTACTTTTAAGGACCTTCCGATTTAAGATTTTCGTATCTAAAACATTTTATTTTTCATTTAGTTTTCAAAATTTATATAGAGAATTATATTTCCTCTGTACTTACATTATAGGTTTTACAACTAGAATTTAATACTGGCATTAAAACCAAAGGAAATCTTACCAAACCACCATAGATGTAGCCAATTGCATATCCTGCTGGTATACACATGTAAAATATAGCAAGCCATGCCGTTTTCTGAGACATACACCATTGTAAGATAGGTTTCCACCATAAAGAAAACAGATAACAATCATAATGAAATATAACATTTCAACTACCAAGAAGGGCAAGGAAAACATCAGTCGGTTTTATCAGAGACTATATCTATAAAGCATGAAAATGTTGAAAGGAAGCAAACATACAACTACTGTAGATCAAGTCTCTATAATGATTAAAGCTAATATTCCACATTAATGCTTAATAACATTAAATGGCAATAAAAAGTTGAGTCAACTTGATCAATATTCAGTGCTAGCTTTAATATTCTCTAAACGCTGGAAACAGTATTTGTTACATTTTTAGTTATGTAATGTCCAAGCTGGATCATGTTTTTGACACATAAGCCATTTTTTTAGATAATGAAGGTTTTGCCAAAATGGACAACCAACAAAAAGCACTGACAACTTATTAAAACAGATATTCTAAGGATTGAATAGAAGATGCATTTGCAAAAAGCAAATAGCATCACAGTTATTTATGACCCACTGGAGACAACATATTTTCACATCATATTTGTAGATGAAGCTTTAATTGAACCAGGATTCCATAAAACAATTACTTCAATGTTCAGTAACTAAACTGTATAAGATGGCTACACATGAGCATAGCAGACAATAAAGACATTCTAAGATCGTTACTAGGGACAGAAACAAACCTGTGAAACTGGGGCATTGTCATCAATGAAAGGTGCTGCAAGACTCATAAATGAAGCCTCACCAACACCAACTAGCCTGTAGAAAAATACAACAGTATAAGGAAAAAAATATGAAGATTCTTACATCATGTACTATGTATGTATTCAATGCAAAAACCATAGAGTTCAATAAATAACTGAAGACACTTACATGCGACAGACTGCAATGGACCAGAAATTGAAAGAGAAACCACAACATAAGGTTGCAAGGGTCCAAACTGATAATCCCACTCCAATTAGTCTAAATGGGTTTACGCTGCAAAATATATGAATTATATAATGATTATAATGATTAAACATTTATCTATACCAATGATGACAATTACAAATCACATAAATGATAGTGGGTGTGCATGACAGAGGTCAGAAATTTTCATTATTGGATGATTATGTCAAACAAACATAGGAACCTAAATTTAATGGAAAATAGGTGTAAAAAATGGTTAAGCTAAACTTTATGTGTGGCTTAATCTGCAAAACATTATAAAAGTCATACCAAGGGGACATTTTGGACTTCAATATAACAGATCAATGATTGTTCAAAAGCTTGCTCAGTTTTCAGAAGTTTCATAATTTCATGAATTGACAATATATCTTCTGAAGCATTAGAGGTTGAATACAACAACAACAACAACAACGCCTTATCCCACTAGGTGGGGTCGGCTACATGGATCAACTTCCGCCATAATGTTCTATCAAGTACCATACTTCTATCCAAATCATTCAGTTCGAGATCCTTTTTGATAACCTCTCTTATAGTCTTTTTGGGTCTTCCTCTGCCTCGAATTGTTTGTCTTCTCTCCATCCGGTCTACTCTCCTCACTACAGAGTCTACCGGTCTTCTCTCTACATGCCCAAACCACCTAAGTCTATTTTCCACCATCTTCTCTACAATAGGCGCTACTCCAACCCTCTCTCTAATAGTTTCGTTTCTAATTTTATCCTGTCGAGTCTTACCACACATCCACCGCAGCATCCTCATCTCCGCTACACCTACTTTATTCTCATGTTGGCTCTTGACCGCCCAACATTCTGTTCCGTACAAAATCGCCGGTCTTACCGCAGTCCGATAAAACTTTCCCTTTAGCTTGATCGGTATCTTTGCATCACATAACACCCCCGATGCTTTTCTCCATTTCATCCATCCTGCTTGAATGCGATGATTCACATCCCCTTCAATTTCCCCATCATCCTGTATTACAGACCCAAGATATTTAAACCGTGTGACTTGAGGGATAATATGGTCTCCTATTTTCACCTCTGAGTTAGAAACCCTCCTTCTTTTGTTGAACTTACATTCCATATACTCCGATTTGTTTCTGCTTAGGCGAAAGCCATGTGTTTCTAGAGCTCGTCTCCAAGTTTCCAACCTCTCATTCAACTCCTCCCTCGACTCTCCAAGGAGGACTATGTCATCTGCAAAAAGCATGCATCTCGGCGCTATCTCTTGGATTTGTTCCGTGAGGACATCCAGAATTAAGGTAAAAAGGTAGGGGCTAAGGGCTGACCCTTGATGCAAACCAATTGTGATGGGAAAATCGTCTGACTCTCCACCCTGTGTCCTAACACTAGTCGATACCCTATCATACATATCTTGGATAGCTCGAATATATGCAACCCTAACCCCTTTCTTCTCTAGAGCTTTCCACAAAATCTCTCTAGGCACTCTATCATACGCTTTCTCCAAGTCAATAAAAATCAAGTGCAAGTCTTGTTGGGCCATGCGATATTGCTCCATCACCCGCATTAATAAATAAATCGCTTCCATGGTCGACCTTCCCGGCATGAAACCAAATTGATTCTCAGTAACTTGAGTCTCCTTTCTTAATCTCCGTTCGATCACTCTTTCCCATAATTTCATGGTATGACTCATGAGCTTGATTCCCCTATAATTTGCACAATTTTATATATCCCCCTTGTTCTTATAGATTGGCACTAACGTGCTTCTCCTCCATTCCTCCGGCATGCGTTTTGACCTCATAATTTCGTTAAAGAGTTCGGTGAGCCACTCAAGACCTCTATCTCCAAGAGTTTTCCACACTTCAATAGGTATGTTGTCTGGCCCCACCGCCTTACCGTTACTCATTCTTTTCAACGCTTCCTTTACTTCCTGTTTCTGAATCCGACGATAGTACTTATAGTTCCGGTCCTCTTCTCTTGTGTCTAGACTGCTAGAGTCATATCCATATCCATCATTAAATAAGTTGTGGAAATACGCCTTCCACCTTTCCTTGATATCTTTTTCATGCACTAAGACTTTGCCTTCTTCATCCTTAACACACTTTACTTGATCCAAATCTCTAGTCTTCCTCTCTCTACCCTTAGCACATTAGAGGTTGAATATTCAAGTTAAATAAAGCTAAAAGAATCCAACAGGCAAACAAGCAGTAGCTGATACATAGTTCAAGAAAACTAAACAAAAAATATTAGCAGCCTTTAGGCTTGAACTTTAATGTATATATAATAAATTAGTTATCCGTATGTTAATCTTTTAACCGTAACAACGCTGTAGTTATATGGAGAAGACAAAAACCAGAGTTTGCCAGCATAACTGAGTCTAAAGAAGGATGACCACAAAGCTGGATGGTTGAGTGGGAAGAACTCAAGTAAACTATGTCTCAAGTAGATTATTTACTTTGATCACCATAATGCCAAAGGGCCTTCACATACAACATGCCAAACAGGAGGTGAAGAGTACAAAAGTTGCTGTAAATTATTTTTTTTGTGCCCCCACCCCCTCCTCTTTCACCTTGTGGCATCTAAGTGGGATATGGTACACCTTTGGAATTTTTGGTACAAACAAAAAATAGTAAATCTCTCAAGTCTCAATCATCAGGGACAGGACTATTATGTGTGAATGTCTGTAAGATCATTAATCAGTTTTAAAAAAGAAATGTATTTAAAATGATGAGATAAAATCTATGGCCCCTGACCCTGGTACCAAGATAAAATCTATCCAGTATTATGAGATATTAAGACTTAACCACAAGACTATGTGTCGTATCAAAGGTACATAGCAGGAATATGCAACAACTATTTCGGTAAGAACAATCATTACCTCTTTGCTAGAGAAGCAAATATTGGAGAAGCCACAAGAAGTCCAACCATAAAAGCAGATGATAGAACTCCATCCTCAAAATTGTTCAAGTTAAAATCCCCCCTGTATGGAAGTAGAGAATGATGTAAGTCAAGACTACAACTACTAAGCTATGAAAATTTAATGCTCCATATTATCATACTACAATAGTATGTCATAAGCACAAAACACAAGGAAAACTCATAGGCAAATAGTTAACTTGCTGAGTATAAATTGAATTTTCCGTCTAAAACTTAATACCAAAGTTTAAGACAAATACATATGGTGTCACTGTTTATTTCAAAGATCCTAGAATATCTTAAACTTACTGTATTCCTGTTCCAGATTTGCAGGTAACGCCTTCACAAGTTCGTTGACTTCCATTAACCCCATTGCTTGCAATCGCTCCTCGGTCCAAATAGTTTAACAAGTTGATCACACAAAATATAGCCAGTAACCTACACAGCACAAGATTAAACAGATCAAGAAAATTTTCAAATACACAAAAGCATTGAATTTTCAAATTTCAACTTAATCTACACCTGCCCTGATCATCAAAAACGAATAACACAACACTCAACAACACAAATCCATCACCAACATTTAAAAGAACAAAAAACGCCCCAATATCACACAAAATTGAAAAGAATTAAAAAAAGGAACATACCCGGACTTACTCCCATTCCATAACACATATCCATATCACAAAAATTCAAAATTTTCTTCCTTTTATTTCAAGCACAGATCTGTTAACGAAAAAGTTAAAAAAAAAGAGTTTTTTTTACCTCTTTGGTGTAAACCATGAAGTTGACGGAATCATTGTGGACTTGGTGCCCATGTCTGGTTCCAAAGAAGACTCAGGTTGAGAGGAAGAAGACTCTGGTTTTCCTTCATGTTCTTGTTGTTGTGCCATACCAATATAATAATATATAATTTTAAAAATCCTATATTATATAGTTTGAGAAAGACCCTTTTGTTAAAAATTGGAAATTGAAAGGTGGTTGAAGTAATGAGAGCAATGGTCAAAGAGAAAGCAGTGGCATTGCTCTTCTTCCTTCACCCAACCCAAAACCCAAAGTTCTTTTTCTTCTTCTTGGTTTCACCAACGTGCTGAGATGACACTTTTTCTCCTTATCATAAATGAACAGAATTGCTGAGAAATGGGATTTGTGTTATATAATTAGAAGTCCAGGTGGTGTTTGCTGTTAACGACGATTTTGCTTTTGTGATTCTGAATCCTTATTTGTCCTACTCACTCACTCACTCACTCACTCTCTCTCTCTCATTTTCTGTTGCTATTTTTTTGTAATCTTATAAAATTTTCCGAAATTTAAGGTCAAATAGATTGTTTCAGCACATGATTAGCTGGAGCTCGCGATTTTGAAGTTTATTATTTTAATATTCTTTGATAACTTTATCTATTATAAGATGCTGAGTTTTTTTCTTCTTTTTTCTTTTATGATGAAAATGTTACATGAATTGGGTTCGGGATGTTAGAGTGTTGCTAGGTGCACCCAATATTATTGTTGGTACACTCAGTATTTTTTTTAAATGTCAAAACTGTCTCTTATTTGTGTTAGGTGTGTGTGAGAGAGTGGTTCGTAAAAGGTTTACGGATCAGGTTGATCTATACGTTGATATTTTAAACATACGGATCAGGTTGATCCATATATTGATATTTTAAACATACGGATCAAGTTGATCTATAAAATCCTTACGGATCAAATTGATCTGTATGTTGATATTTTAAGCATACGAATCAACTTGATCCGTGAAAGAATTACGGATCAACTTGATCCGTAATCCTTTTACAAATCAAGTTGATCCATATGTTGATATTTTAAACACATGGATCAAGTTGATCCGTAAAATTCTTACGGATCAAGTTGATCTGTATGTTGATATTTTTAGCATACGGATCAAGTTGATCTGTAAAAAGATTATGAATCAAGTTGATCCGTAAGCCTTTTATGGATCAAATTGATCCATATGTTGATATTTTAAGCATACGGATCAAGTTGATCCGTATATTGATATTTTAAACATACAAATCAACTTAATCCATAAGTCTTTTATGTAGGGATATTTTTGACTTTTACCATTAAATGCTGGGTGCACCTAGCAACATCCTGGAAGATAAGACCTCTGGATTATTCATTAGGTTAACCTCCACACTAGAATTGAATTCATATCTTTTAGAATAAATTTGTTTGATATCTACTCAATCAATTTTTATTGGTTCATTAGAGGTTGACTTGTTAAAAAAGAAGATAAGAGGTTGAGTTGTAGATTTTTTTTTTATGAGTGAGTTGTAGCATTTAATTAGAATCTAAAACATACCTTTATTTTGGCATCTAATTCGTATATACTTCTATAGTTCTATTTTTTAGGGATACTTTTATAGTTTATTATTACTAATAAAATGTGCATAAGAAAAAGGCTACTCGATGGTAGGTTGGTAAATTTAGAATCCTAAATGATAACAATGCAATTGATTGATCACAGAAAATTGAACTTTAAGATAATTTAGATAAAATAAGATTCGGTGCCTGTTTGTATTTTCGTTTAAATTAAAACCACGTTGAATACTAATTCTACAATTTTCAGTCTACCTCGAACGTGAACGGCAAATTCACACCTTCAGATTACGGTAAGACTAAAACAGTGAAAGTCCATAACAAATATAGTAATAGATTGATAATGATGATGATAAAAAAATGATAAGATAATGGTAGAATAAGAATATAGTAATTGATTGATAATGACGATGATAAAAAAAAATGGTAAGATCATGGCAGAGTAAGTTAGTGATAAACACACAAAAAAAAAAAAAGATGATGATGCCAAATGATTTTACATTCTTTCTAAAAGCCTAATAAACAAAATTCTTGAGAGAAATCAAGTAATATAAAGAGTTTCCAATTACCTTCAATTTTACTTTTCGAAAAGAAAACAAATTTATATATGGCTATCGAAAATTAATTTAAATTCAATTATATATGATCTAGTATTTATATACCAAAAAAACTATGAACTAATATTTTAATATGTTCGCTGTGTATGATAAATACTTATTTTATATAATTAAAATTCATAATAAATATTTTATAGAATATTTAAATTATATTATATTTAAAATATGATATAAGATAATTTTTAATCAGTAAATTTTTTATAATTTAATTTATTAAATATAAATAAAAGAAGATATATATTTATAAAAGGATATAAGTTGATTTTAATTTATAAAAAATAATTTATTTATTTTATTTTCTTCTCCCATGAGTGCTTATAGAAAAATTTATACAAAGATAGCCTAAATATATTTGCTATCTCTCACCAAAAAAAGATTTGCAATCTCAAAAAAAGTGAAAACATGTGATTATTTCATTTAATAATTAAATAGTACAAATATCAATACAAATTTACATTATTGAAAATAATTAATTTCTTTTATTAATGAAGAAAAAATAAATAGCAGAATTACAAGTGAACAAAAACTGCAAAGCACATATATAATTACACAAGACAATAATATCATCGGACAACGTTTTAACTTTGATCAATGTCACACTAAGTGGAAGTTTTCTTCGCAAAAATATCAAAAATATGAAACTTCCATTGAAAAGAATGAATTTGAGAATATAATGACTGAGGTTTTTGAGACAAAAAGAAATCTATTCTGATTGATAATCAGACTTGTAAATTATATTTGAAAAAAATGTCTTTTTTAATCAATGCGATGATATTATATCTCTTATCCCGAGAGAATTACATAAAGCATCTTGGCGTCCGATTTTACGTCACGAAAGTTACGGTTCCAACAAGATTTTGTGCATTGCACAGTGAGTAACATGTGATTTAGCAAAAATACGCATCAACTGCTTTGTCAGATTTATTTTCATTTGAATAAGTTACGACTAAAAGCAATGCATTATTAATTTAAGTTTTAAACTTAGCATGTGAGACGCAATTTGGACTTATTTTCCTTTTAATTTTCAGCAGTAAAGCAGTCCAAAATTAATTTGCACACTAGCTACATTAGTTGAGGTGAGGTTTTTACAAATAGAAGTCTATCATGAAAACTACAAATTATGTCAATAAGTAGGATGTTATTGTTTTTCAAGTCTATTATTTTTTTTGGTTAATCAAAGTGTATTCTTTGGTCGAAATGAAGAACTAATCATATGAGAAATTAAAATTCATTTAAGAGATTATCTTCTCTTAATGAATATTTTTTCATATACCAGAACTAAAAATCAAATCCATAACCACATGTTCCACAGGATAAGATTATCTATCAATGATGTTAAATTTTTCAAATCTATTATTCCTATACTTCAATAGTGATTATAACATGATGCATTATCATCATAAAAAATACTTCACACGCCATTGCTACATTTTAACCTCTAGAGTTTGATATCACCATAAAGGCTTAAACTGTGTAGGACTTCCCACAAGAAATAAAAGTTATGTTACTGGTGTTAAATTACTATACATTTTGTGGTTCTCAAAAGAATTGAAGCATCGGAGTTGGAATGATGCTGTTCTACAAACTCTCTTACATTGGGATGTTTCCTATACATATATTGTTAGCTCTGCAATGAAAATGATAACTTCCTGAAATCTTTCAGAAGTTATGGGGGTTAGAGGAGCAAAATAAATGGGAAGAAGCCCTATTCAGGGTTCCTCAGTGGCAGTATGGGAAGAAGGGTTTGATTGGTCTACAATCATTGAGCTTTCTTCACTACTTTGTTTGATAACTAAAACACCATTTCCTTCTAAATTCACAGCTTCATTTAGTTCATAATCTTGTTCTTCTGGATCTACTTCCCTTTGATTTCTAACTGATGAAGCTTGATCATTCTGATTCATTTCTGATAATTCAGCTTCTGGTGAAGTTGTTGCCGCCAGTACACGTGCTTCCCTCGAGACAGCAACTCTCACCTTACAATATAGACACATCAGTTTCTTCTGTTATGCAAGTTTCTATCACCGCAATAGCAGCCATTAAACATTACAAAGAACAAATTAAAAAAATGGGGCCATAGTGCAAGTTATCCCATTTCAACCATATTTTAGCATTTACCCGAGCCAAATCATTGTTTTGAAGTACCTGCAACGGTTTCATAATATCTAATCCACGATCATCAGATTGGCCGATTCCTTCTTGAGCTTGGAGCTCCATGGAATCTCTAATAAGCTGACTCAAAAATGCCACATCATCAGACATCACACCAAGGCCTTTCAGCAACTTAGAACCCAGGTGCAAGCTAGTCTGCAAGAATAAAATATTTAGCCCCAGTTTCCGAGCATCAGGGGAGGGAAATAACTTTTTGACAGTACCTCTGCATTTTCCAAAATGGCATCCGTTGCACCTGCTTTCTTCAGATCTAAAAGATGCTTGAGATCACGAGCTCTGGCGTAGATTGGGATCTGAGAAATTTCATCACTAAGTATACTATTAAACCAAGAGAGAAGAGAACAAAATTAAAGGAAGATAAGAAACACATACAGTTACAAAATTTTATTAGACAAGTTACCACTAATATAAACCTAACATGTACAAGTCCTAGTGCATTAGATACCCTTTGCTTCTGTTTATAGTTTTGTGTGCACGTAAATTTGGGGTATGATGTAATGATGTATGCAAGAGATCTCCAATTACAGAATGATCAAGCTTCTTATGATAAATATTGGAGTCTATCACCATTCATTTTATAAACAAATGAAAACTAAGCTAGTCACATCATACTACCATGGTTGCTTTCAATTATAGAAACCCGTAATTTCTCCCCTATTGTGCACATACATTCTCTCACACACAACCAATTGAGATAAGGGGCTTGCACTGAGGGTAGGGGTGGGAAAAAGATTATTACTGCAGGAAAATTCAATTTTAGCCTCTGAACAGCTTCAATTGTCTTCTTCTTCCCAGTATACATAATCATGAAAGCTTTTGGAGAAGAGACACCGGCAGAGTGAAGAACATCTGGACGTGATCCGTCCCCATAGAGTACAGGAAAGCCAATTTTTCTAGCTGCCTGTTCAGTAGTTCAAAAGGGAAATAATAAATTAAAAGAAAGGTATATAAAAGAGATTGCAATATGAAGGGTAAGAAATGACATGAAATAATGCTTTCATTCTCTTAAAATAAAGAAAAGGAAAACATAAGAACAAAGAAACAAAAAATGATTGATGAGTCAACACTCAATTGGAACATTTATACTTGTATATCATGCTATTCACAAGATCAGTGAAATTTTATTTTTCAGAAAAGAGAAAACTGTGCATCAGGTGCAAATATAAAATAGAGAATTTGTCCATATAAAAAAGCTTGTCCTTTTATTCCATGCCTCGTGTAAGGCATCAGAGAGAATGTCTCAGCATCTAATTAATCCATACCAAATTACAGATATTCTAAACAGCAGATCTCTACTCAAGAATTTCAAACAATTCCTCAAAAAGGGAAAAGAAAAGGTTCTCATGCAGATACTGGTAGACAATAGCCACGCACAATGCTCAAATACACTGACCTTTACTACTGAGGGGTCAAGATCAAATGCCACGTAAGGCCATCCTACTTCATCACTATCTCCTCCTGAAGCTAATGGATTGGACAGGAAATTGGCAAGGACCTTTATATATGGAACAGAAGGATAAATTTTAGAAATGGGCAATATTAATGGCAGGTTTTACAATGTATTAATTGATCTACCTGGCCCATTTGTCCAAATCCAAGGATAACAACGGGTTCACTAATGTTGAAGTTAACCGTCTCAGAAACATTCTGTTTCTGCAAATAATTTAGTACTCAATGTAAACTTGCAGTTAAAATGAAATCACTGGCATAAGATTGTCACACATATAGTGAAGAAAATGTTCCATTTTGTTTTTTATATCCCATAGTTTCTCCTTTAACATCTTAAGTTGATTAAAGAATAATAGTTGAAAATGAATTGACGACTTGAAGCATATAATCCACAGGGCATGAATATGCATGATATTTTTTCTTTCAAATACACCAATAATTCATCATTGCTACTCACAATCCTTATATGCAAGCACATGTGTGTTTGTGTTTGTGTGCAAGTAACTGCCAAAACCGTAAATCTTACAGAAAAAGACATACATTCTCAGGGTCAAATTTTTCTTCAATAAAGCTAGCAGCCCTTCTTCCAGCTTCATTCAGAAATGGGGTTAATGCCATTGACAATACAACAACAATTATGAGCAGCTTGTTGAGCTCAAGGGGAAGCACCCCAAGCCTGCTTACAAGAAGCCACAAATTTTATAACTAAAAACAATCCCAATTTTCTAACTCAAATAACACCAATGCATCATATTGGATAATTACTTACCTATTAGCTAAAGAGAAAACAACAAATCCAAACTCGCCTCCTTGGGATAGAAGCAATCCTATTCTTACACTTTCTTTTAAAGTAAGCCCAACTCGAGGACCAATTGCAGTTATGATCAATGTCTTTATAACAATTAAACCTCCCAAGAGTGAAAGTACATTTGGCCACTCACGCAAAAGGAGCTGCAACAAAAAATAATAATTATAGAGGGGAAGAAATACATCTATCTATAGTTTCACAGTGGAGGGTGTGTAAATTTCCTAATTTCATGCAAACAGCAGGTTGTTAAGGATATCTTATTATATATTCCTTAATTCATGGATCTAACAAAGTTTATATTCATTAGACTTCATAAATTCATGGATCCAATTGCACGAAAACAGATAAATCACTCACATGGGTGTCATTCAGATTTCAGTCGAGGATTGTTTTTAATAGAATAACACAATGGGTGGCAGGTGAGTATCCTCACTTCAAGCTAACACAAGGCAATTACTATTTACTATGATTTGGATTTATCCAATTTACAACTTCAGTATGTTTTGATTTACAAAAATGTGATAAGCACCCAAGCACTAGGGAAATCCTCCCTTAGCTCTTAAGGGCAAAGAACCAAGCACTTAAATACTCCATCAAACATCTCATACTACTCGATGTGGGACTTAGACACCCCATAATACCCAATACCTATCAGAAAGTTACATCGCAGCCAGGTGATCAAAATTTTGGGCCTATATAATATCTAGTTTGATGAATCTGAAATCAAAGTTTGCATATATGCACAGACACAACAGAAAAATTAACATAATAGCCATGCTTAGAAAATCTAAAAACCATGCTACATATATCATAAATGATATCATATTAACCTGCATGTCGATTGAAGTTCCCGTAGTTAGAAAAAACAACCCAAGAAGCAATCCTCTAAATGGTCTTATGTCAGCTTCAATCTGGGTCCTGAAGTTTGTCTCTGCTAAAATTGCTCCAGCTAAAAAAGCCCCAAGCTGCATTATGATATTTCATACAATTGTCAAGTTAATATTCAATTTAATGATTCTCCACAATCCCAAATTAAAATCCTAAGCATTGGAAAATACGGAACCGTGTCACTAAATCCCAAATTCTGTGTGACTAGTGAAGTCCCAGCAACAGTCAGCAAGCAAAGAGCAACAAAAGCCTCAGAGCTCCTTGTATCTGCAACAACCTGAATTTGACCAACATTTTACTGCCTAGCACATATCAAAAATGAGTTTGGACACATTTTATTTTTTTGGATAAAAATCTTTCTTGAAATATATGTGATACAGACCTCAAAAACTCTTCTGAGAATGTACTTTGCCCCAAGTGAAAGCAGACCCAATCCACCTAATGCCTTTAAACTTTCTTGAGCAAGCATGGGCCAAATACTTCCCTCAGTTATATTCTAGAATGAAAAATAATAAAGCACAGGATGAAGAATGAGTGCAAAAGTTGATGCGTCATGCATCTGATTATCAAATAACCAAATTTTTAACCTCAAATTTACAGTAAGTAAAAAAAGAATAACTAGGATCAACCCAACGACAAGTGAGGCCTAAAGAAAATTTTAAGAAAATATTTTTACTTTAAATGAGAGAATCATATGTTGGGCCTTTTTGCCAACATATAGGACCTTCTTTAAAAAAAAATGTGGCATTTTTTCTTTATAAAAACTAAAGGTAGATAACTTTTTGTTGGTGGGCCTAAAGCAATTTTGCATGTATGTCAAAGTGGTAGGTGGGCCACAAAATAGTTGATGACCAGAAAATGTTAACCATAACTCAAAGAATGATAAAGAGCTCTACTATTATCTCAAACTGTTAACTCCATTAGTTTATAAAGAAGTAACCAGAAAGGCAATATGTGAAATTAAAAATAGCAATAGTTTACATCTCACCTGGCTCTCTAGTATTGGAAGTATGACTAAAAGAGGGACAACGGCCAAATCCTAGAATAGCAAGCAGAAAAGGAACAAAGTTAATTATATCAAAGCTTTTCTTTACTGATATCTTATTTATCAATATACAAAATCAGAAGATATCAATAGGTAACTTATATACAAAATGAGTTCTAACAACCACATTTTCCTTTTATAAAAAATTGCATACTTGGAGAATGAGACTGTAACCTAGTAAGAGTTTAAGACAAAAACCTGCAAAAGAAGTATTCCAAGAGTTGCTGAGCCAAATCTTGTAGGAAGCTCACCTCTCTCTGCAAGAAGCTACAAATATATGCATATATGCTTGATAAGTTACATTATCCATATTTAGTGTCACTCACATATCACAATGGACTCATGCATGGTGAACACCTAAAACCATTAAAATAAAGCAGAATTAAACTTATTTTGACCACGATTTCTTTTCAATGCAGTACACAAGATGATAATAGCATATAAAAGAACAGGGCAGGAAAAAGTTTACAACCCAAGAGATTGCATACTAGAAGCAAAAGGAACAAAATGATGTGGCCGGGCTAGAGGAGGAAAATGACATAGTCACTAACTAGTACTACTAAATCAATATTATCTTAAAAAAATGAATGGGATCCATAACAAAATCACTGGATTGTAAAGGAGGGAAGGAAAGACACAAAGAATTCCAGCTATCAAAATTAGCTATATTTTTTATTGTATCAAGTACAAAAAATAACAACCACAAGCTTTTCTGCCAAGACTTTTCTCCAAAACTTACATGGTATGTTGGAATGTGAATACCTTCCAACATGAATGTGTTTGTCAGATCTGTCAATAGTCATGAAATTATATTTATTTTTGTTAGTTACGTGCATTATTTTTCTTTTAATGCATAAAAATGGTTCGTATTTATTGGAAATATGAAAAATAAAATTAGTAGTGAAAAATATTAGTTGCATAAGTCAAAACAAGGTGATATTGATACATCAAGGTACTATTCATACATCAATAAAGTGATATATAAGTATAATTAGTATAGATACAACTCAAGGTACTATTGATACATCAACATTGTCTTTGTGTCTTTCATGCAAACAAGGTGCAGAAATTATCCTTGTTTATCTTCGATTATAAATAGACATCCAAAATAAACAAATACCTGTAAAACAAATGCAGAAGATGACAGAGAGAGAGCAGCACCAATCACTACAGCTTCATCGACACTTCTGATGTTCACCTATGAATATGATTTCAAAATAAATTAAAGATTAAAGCAATGAAGCCTCTTCAAGTTTTATTGATATTATACCTTTTCATATCTAGCTATGATTAATTATCTTTGTAAGCAAACAATCATCTTAAAAGATTAAGCTGTTAGATGCAAGTCTACAAATATTTTTTATGTGAAACATGCCCCCAAATGCAAAAGCCATTCAAGTGTGGACAAAACACATGGCCACTTGACTTT
Organism: Glycine soja; assembly: GCF_004193775.1. Taxonomy (NCBI): domain Eukaryota; kingdom Viridiplantae; phylum Streptophyta; class Magnoliopsida; order Fabales; family Fabaceae; genus Glycine; species Glycine soja. Next base: position 4,985,071 of record NC_041009.1, read on the forward strand.
GAGCAAAAACTATAATTTAATTAGAAGAATAGGGTAGTAAGGAATGAACTCCATAGTCCATGTCCTACTAAGTGAGATCAGCTACATGGATCAAGCCATGTCATTGGGGCTCTATCAAACACCACTTTGAATAAGGATTTAATTACTAATGTAGAGTATAAAGGATTATCTAATATCTGGTCGACTAGGACCTTGTAGAATGTATAGGAAGTGGGAGCCACATCCTAAAGGCTAAAGTTTTAGGCAAGTGTCTGTAGCAATTTCTTTCAGCATTTAGAAGCTTCACTATCAAATTTCGCATTTGAAAGTGTCTGTACTCTGCATGCGTGCATTCTGTCTGTCTGTCTCTCACCAGAATGACTGTAATTTATCATCAAGAAAAGGTACAAACATGAAACTAAGAACAAAATATTTAGATATGGAAAACTTACCAGATCAGGCCTAGAGTGGAAAAGGAATTCCAAAATTTTTGTTCCAACAGCTCCATTTGGAGGAAGTTCAAAAGCAGTAAATGCTAAAGTAGACAGTACAACCTTCAAAAGTGTTTTTAAATATTGAAGAAGAAATTAGTACTTTCCTTACAAGTTCTAGAACAATTTATAAAGAATAAACAACTAAATATAATAATCCAATGGTAAGAGCCATCATCTATGATAAGTTTATAATAATCTTTAGCATAGAAGAAGCTAACCAATGAATAAAATGAATGAAATGGCCTAAGAAATTTTCTTTGCACAACCATTATCACACCCAAAGTGTCATACCTGAGTCAATCCCATCCCAAAAGCATATTTTGCAAGAGCTTTCAGACGAGCAAGTGAAAGCTCTAAACCCATCTCAAACAGCTGAAAAGAGACAAACATTACTTCAGAGTAATTATACAACATGTTTATCAGAAATTTTGGTGTGGATTATCACCATGAAAATAATATAGGTTATTCATACTTATATTTTAGACTTTTAAAAGGTTCTTCCATAACTTCCAATCATATTTTAATGTGCATGATACCTTATCATACAACAAATATGAACATAAAAGCGATTAGGATCAAACAATGTTACTGTTGATTTTTTTTAAGAAAAAGGTTAATAAATATGAATTTCAGGAGCTTTTAGAAAATAAAAGCAGTCAATACAGTAAATATTATGGCTGTCACTTGAATTAAGAATTTTCATGAAATGGAGTAATAAAAAAAGGCTAATACCTAGGAGTTTTGGATTGTTAGTTTTTACAAAATAGAGCAATAACATGCTAAAATATGTTTATAAATCAAAGTTTCAATGATTCATTTGAGGGTGACAAACAAATGGGGAAAAAAAGAAAAGAAAATAACCAGAGTAGCTGCAATGATGTATCTTACCAAGAAAAGGATCCCCCATTCTGATAAAGCTTTGACATCTGTAAGGTTTCTAATTAAACCAAATTGATTCAGTACCACACCAGCACAGAAGAAACCAAGTATCTGAAAATAACAACCATTAAATTTATTTCAATTATTAATATAAGAAAGTAAATAGATAACACTGATTGTAATTCTACTATGATCTGTGTGAGATTCAACGTGCATATTTAAATATTAAGTAGCTTAAGATATTTATTTTTAAAATTTAAAATCAATTCAAACTAATTTATGCAGTACAACAATTAGTTTCAAATTTCAATCAACTACAAATCTAGACTTTTCCAGTAATAGAATCATCGTAAATTCATAGAATAGTAAAGCTCACTTCAAATTTTGTTTATTAAGTACAATGGTCACAACACATATAATATTGATCACTGATGGGAATCAATTCATACGCAAACTCCAAAACCAATATTTGCAAAAATAACTTGAAGATCAAGACTTCTGATTAGTTATTTCGGTGTATAATAAGTGAAACTGAATGACAACAGATATTGATTTTGCTGTATATCGTAGTATGTCCAATCTATAGCAATTCAAATTATCATCAAAACTTAAGTTGAGCATCCTTCTCATTCTTGATACTTGTGTTTGTCTCATTTACTTAAAGAATGCCTTAGTCCATTTTAATTAGTCAAACTAATGCAGGAATTTACCAAAACTAATACAGAGCATTACATGGTAATGAGTGATGGTTATGATTATTGAGATGAGAGATTATCATAATTTCAAGAGCATAACTCAAGAAAAGAAAGAAAATCAAGTAAACTCCAAGAACTTCTTACAGGACTGGCTTTAATTGACTTGAATGTAGGCACAATTAAGACGGTCACAGCCAAGAAAGTAAGAGTATCCAATCCTAAATCATGGATGACTTCAACAGCACCAGCAACATCATATGCTACATTTGTTTGTAGCCGTTCCCAACGCGACTTACACAATCCTCTCCATGATGGAACATTGAGAGGAGACCTTTTAAAGAATTTTTCTGACACACACGTCCTATGAAATATCCCATGACTAGCACCATGTGGTAGTAGTGGCACTTGCTTTTTAACTGAGTAAAGCATGAAAATAGAATTTCTATAAACTCGTGAAATGGCATGGGAGTAACCCGGACTCTTCTGTTTGGTAAGGTCATATCCCTGCAAGGAAATAATATTGCAAAGAAAATTTCAGAACGAGCAACAACTTTCTTAATATGGATTAGATTATGCAACAAGCTGATTTTACTGTTTAACTAAGTCAATACTAAATTCCCAGTTCCTAGCTTCTTAAGGGGTGTATGAATTGACTCTATTTTTGAATATAAACAGGATTTAGCTACAACTTCAAAGTTTAAGCATCTTCAATTTCTATATTACTACATTTTCTTGAAGGGAAATGTAGGAAAGATGAAAAGGAAAAATTCTTGCAGCTGATATCTGCATGAGAAATGCAAACAACACATCACACTCCTTCTAATCGGCTAAAATCTATTGGAAATAACAAATTTGTGTGCTCTCACTACTTATTTAAAGATTCTCACTCGTGATTTTGTAATTTCTAATAAATTTTAACCAACAACAAAGATTCTCACTGTGTTGCTAACACTACATAGCAAAATCAACCAAACCCATATCTGCATGACTCAAAGTCTCAAACTTTTTTTTATTGGCAAATGTTAGTTGTTAGATTTTAGTTAGTGGGCATTCGAACCCACGACATCTCCCCCCTCCCTTCTCCCTTCACCAGTCTCAAACTAACCCAACAATGATAACATACGAAACTGTAAAAAACACAAGAAGAGATGTTGTTACCTTAAAGCTTTGGCACCAAGCTAAAGACTCCAACATAATGAAAGTGCTCATGAAACAATGAAACCCAACTTGGGAAAGCTCATTTGTGTTTGTTTGTGCCGGTTATAGACACACCCAGATGGAATTTGAGTAATGATGAAAGAAAGCAAAAGAAAACAATCGATCTTTAGAGTGTTCTGTACTTCGCTGCCTCAGAAAATAAAGGTGGATAAAGGCACACGTACACGTAGGAAGCTGTGAAAGGTAGAAAACTATGCTGAAAATGAAATCGCCGTAGAGAGGATTTGGACGAGCTTTGAAATTTAGGAGTATTAATTTAGATAAATTATAAGTGTTTGTGAATGGTTGGCGACCACAACAATTCTGGTTTCACTTGAGTCTGATGTGGTTTTCGTGGATCACAAACGATGTTCAGATTTTTCAAGTCAGACAGATACATAATCTCTACGTGGCGACTGCTTTTATTCCCCATTTCATTATCGGAAAGTAAAAATTTATATTAAGGTAAACAAAATATACCCTACCAACAAATGTTAACAACTGTTAGGACCAGTGATATAATACTTAGTGTTGAATTCTGGCTTTGTCTAAAGAATACATCACCTTCTCAGAAAAATATTCATCTCCTATATCAATATTATTGTAAGCAGCAAAATGTTTTTAAGAAAAAAAATATTAAATTGATATATGTGTGATGCACATGTGTACTTTTTTTATTTTTGTAATTATTTTAAAGTTTTTCATTTTATAATATTATTTCCTCATTTATTATTATTATAACAATTTATTATAGTATATATTTTTATTATGTTTATTTTCTAATATTTTTTATTATTTTATATTTTAGACTATTATATTATTAATATAATAATTCTTTTAAATTTTCTTAAGATTATAGAGTTAGTTTAACATTATTTTTATCTTTTAGTATTTTGATTAATATTGTTTATATTCATTATTAGTGTTATTTTATTTACTTTATATATGTTGAAGATTATAATAAATTAATATACATAAATATATAATTGTTATATTATAAATATTAATCAATATTTTATGATATTTTTAAAAAAAAATACAAGATATTTTAAATATTTGTTAAAATATTATTTCACTATTATTAAGAGATGATTATTTTTACTCTAGATAATTCTAATTTTAAGATTATTTTAATCTTAATTGATAGGATTTCGCTTTTAGTGAGCATGGAAAGACATGTGTGAAAAAGTTATCTTTGTTGGTGCTAATGGAACTCAAAATATGGGTAGGAAGCGTATAGTGATATTGATATCACAACAATAGTAGTGTCATCTCTCTTTAGTGAAGTACATATAATGGTCCATTAAGCCGAACTCCTTCGAGATTCTAGAACGTCTGATCTATCTTCAAAAAGCATAACATACAAAAGAAAACATAAAGGTATAGAGTGTGAGGTTGTGTTCCTTTGCTATCATTTTTATGGAAAGAATCGAGATGTTTTCTAACTCCAACACATAAGCAAAACATATATAATCCATCCTAGAGTTCAAGATTTATCTATTCATAGCGACCATCATCGATCATCGTCATCATATGAGGAGTAAGTATATATCTTATACAAACTCATAATACACTTATATCAATAATCATCATCTCGTTATGTGTAATCAATCGGATGAATTCCTACAAGAGATATATACCCTCCTCACCATCACAAATAGCTTGGCATCTATGGAGGTGAGCGAGCTAGAACTATTGGTCCCAACAAGTGGGTTGGCACCATTTACCCTTTAACCCATGAGACTAATTTTGCAGAGTTTATTTATCACAAGGGTTAAAACAACATGTGAAAGTTCAATATTGTCACTGTTTGCACCCTCCATAATTATTATTAGTGTCCCAGATTAGTGGCAGCAAACTATTTTTGGTCTCACCTCCTTTACTACTGTACATACCCTCCTGACAGAATTTTTGTTTCTTTAATTTTCTAGGCCCAAAATATCTATCCTACATCCTTACTCCTAACCCAACAATCATTCAACATATCTCATGATTAAAAAAAAAACATATCTGAAATCATATCCAAATAAATCAATTAACTCGTTTAATTAATTGATCAAATTAAAATAACACACCAATTAAATATCATAAACAAAATCAACATTTACACTCTAAAATCTAAATAAATCAAGTCATTCTCATACAATACAACTATCATAAAAAGGAATAAGAAATTTTAAAATCAATAAATCATCCAAAATCAATTGTCATGCCATCATTTAACCTCATGTTATTAAAATCTAATAATATTTATTGTAAGATAAATGAAAAGATCAAAATTATACCATTGTAATACTTAGATAATCTAATTTGTGGAATTGGATCTGAAAGATCATAAATATAATCAAGTCAAATCAAAACTTAAAAATAAATTTGATCTTGAAAAGAAAGTAAAAAAAAGAATTAAAAAGTAAGACAATTTGTTAGATTGTCCGATAAAAGATAAAGAAAAATAGAATAAGATAAAAAAAAATTATTTTCACTTGTTTAGTTGTATAGAAAGTTAGAGGACAAGAAATATAATATAAAATGACATAAATAATCTAAATAAAAAATGGAGTATATTATAAATAAAGATATAGTGTTATTGATTTTTTTTTCATTCTTCCTCGCCCAATCTTTCCTTATTGGTTCAGTATATTGGAAAACTTAAGATTGAATATTTATCTGTTTTAGTTATATAAAAAAATGAACTTATATACTTACTTATCATGAAATAAACACTCTTGCATGTCATCTTCTAACAAACATTATAAAAGATTGATTTAGTATATTAGGAAATTTAAAATTGAATATTTATCTGTTTGATTTAGTTAGAAGAAGAAAAAAAAAAGATATGGACTTGCATACTTATCATGAAACAAACACTCTTAATCCTTAATTTCTTAATCCTTCTAACTAACAGGTAGGTACCGTAAAAGATCGATTCAATATATACTTAATTCCTTAATCCCTTAACTGTTTTATCATGAAGTAAGAAAATAAAGATAAGTAAAAGATACCTATTTCAAAATTCAAATCCCGTATTTTTGGTGAAACGAAATATAGTTTCTTTTCCTAATTTTTTTTAAAAGTTTCTGGTCAAAGAAATTAGGTTGAACAAGTAGAAGATTAGTGATAAGATAAAAAAAAAAAAAGATAATTGAGCTTGGTCCAAAATATAGTTGTTAAAGAATGGGTCGGTGTGTTAGAGAGCGTGTGGAGACAAGTCGCACACCATGATCTATCCCATAATCCCATATTAATATAAACCCAACCTCACTTTTTGGTTGGTCAAACAAAGCGCACCCATTTTCTCATTCAAAAACTCTTATTATTTTTCACTCCTTCCTACACAAATTCCCATGGCGGCCCTCGGTAGATCCTCCGCTGCCGCCACCACCTCCCTCTCCTCCTCCTCCGCCCTATTCCGCCGCTCCCTCCACCTACCGCCTTCCCAACTCTCCTTCCCGCGCGCGCGCTTTTCCGTCAACGCCACGTGCCCCTTCTTCTCCGATAACAATGGCAATAAGATTTCCCTTCCCCAAGACGTCGTCGCTTCCAAACCCTCCCCTCTCGAGTTGCTCAAAACTTCCGCCGCCGACAGTAAGTCCTCATTCCTCTCCCTCCATTCACAAATTCTGAAAATTCATTTTTTATCCGTTTCATTTGATTGATAAATATTAAATAATGCATCACAGAATGTGGAGTTAAAATTGAATTGCTTTGATTTTTTTTGTGTTATTAGGATATACGAAGGAAAAGAGTAGCATTATTTGCATAGGGCTGAACATTCACACTGCTCCCGTTGAGATGCGTGAGAAGCTTTCCATTCCAGAATCGCATTGGGCTCAGGTCATCAAGGACCTTTGCGCTTTGAATCACATCGAAGAAGCCGCGGTTCTCAGCACGTGCAATCGCATGGAAATCTATGTTGTGGCTCTCTCTCAGCACCGTGGTGTTAAGGAGGTTACTGATTGGATGTCTAAGGTATGTCGAGAGCTTTATGTTCTTTTCTGAATTTTCTCTTCTAATGGGATAAAGAGAAAAAGAAAGCAAAATGGGATAAAGAGAAAAAGAAAGCAAAATTTGATAATTATAATTTAGCTTCTCTCTACACACAGTTAGCCTTTCATGACATATATGCCCTTGGCTATAATTTTATATTGATGAGACCACTTTAATATTTTGGCTAATAAAATAATGGTCCTAACTCATATATATATATATATATATATATGTATATATATATATATATATGTGTGTGTGTGTGTGACCCAAAATTGCCAACCATTTGCCTTAGGACATTGATTGCTTAGAGCTTTGGTTAAAGAACTGAAAAGAGAAAGTATTTATTGAAGAAATAAGAGAAGAGCGTAAAAAAAGTTATGGATAAGGCAATTTCACGCATTCTAATTTTTTTTTTCTCCTTTTAGTTCCTTAACTAATGCCCTAAGAACATTGGTTAACATTTGTCAAACTTAATTACTTAATAGTTTGGTCCCTGAACATATGTTAATATTATCACTTAGGTCACATCATTTGTCAAACTTAATTACTTAATAGTTTGGTCCCTGAACATATGTTAATATTATCACTTAGGTCACATCAGTTGGACTAACATGATTGACGGATTGTAATCCCAAGGACTTTTTTTATGAGTTTTTAGTTTCAGGGATTAGGATCATGGACGAAATAGGTGATTTACCCATGCTAAGTTCTTGTTTTTGTTTGGAAAGGAAAACTCATGGTTGTGTTTTTTGTTTAGGTGAGTGGGATTTCAATACCTGAGCTTCGGGAGCACCAAGTTTTGCTGTATAACGCGTACGCCGCGCAGCATCTATTTGAAGTGGCGTCAGGGCTTGACTCACTTGTTCTTGGGGAAGGTCAAATTCTTGCTCAGGTGAAGCAGGTTGTGAAAGCTGGACAGGGAGTGCCTGGTTTTGATAAGAAAATCAGTGGTTTGTTCAAGCAGGCGATATCGGTTGGGAAGCGGGTTAGAACCGAGACTAACATTTCATCTGGATCAGTTTCTGTAAGCTCGGCTGCTGTGGAGCTTGCACTGATGAAGCTACCGGATTCCTCCTTTGCTGATTCTGGAGTGTTGGTGGTTGGTGCTGGGAAGATGGGGAAGCTTGTGATTAAGCATTTGGCTGCCAAAGGGTGCAGAAAGATGGTTGTTGTTAACAGGACTGAAGAGAAAGTTAATGCCATTCGGAAAGAGTTGAAGGATGTTGAGATTCTGTTTAGACCAATTTCAGATATGCTGGCGTGTGCTGCCGAAGCTGATGTGATCTTCACCAGCACGACGTCTGAATCATCGTTGTTTTCTAAAGAGAATGTGCAGATGCTTCCTCTGGTTAGTCATGGGAGAAGGCGGCTTTTTGTTGATATATCTATTCCTAGGAATGTGGAACCGAGTGTCTCGGATCTGGAGACTGCACTTGTGTACAATGTGGATGATCTGAAGGAAGTTGTTGCAGCTAACAAGGAGGACAGGCTTCAGAAAGCTGAGGAAGCCCGAGGAATTATACTAGAGGAGTTGAATAAATTTGAAGCGTGGAAAGACTCTCTGGAAACTGTTCCTACTATTAAGAAGTTTAGAGCTTATGTTGAGAGGATAAGAGCCTCTGAGATGGAGAAGTGTTTGTCGAAGATGGGCCCTGATGTCTCAAAGCAACACAAAGATGCAATTTATGCCCTTAGTATGGGTATTGTGAATAAGCTACTTCATGGTCCCATGCAGCACCTAAGGTGTGATGGGAAAAATGATAGTAGTCTGAGTGAAGTACTTGAGAATATGCGCGCCCTTAACAGAATGTATGATCTTGAGACAGAAACTTCCTTGATCGAAGAAAAGATCAGAGTCAAGATGGAACGGGTTCAGAAGTAGATTCTTCTTCAATTGGTTTAGTTTTATTTGATTACTGTGGGGGCTGCAATCCTCGCCATTTTGTACACTACAGTAGTTGATTGAGGCCCTTTGAAGGCTAATTTTTTCAATTATTTTTAACATTATAAGTAATTGAATTCAACATGTTATATTTTTCTCAATGAGCTTGATATAGAGCAGTTGTAAATTCATGATCCTCTTGACAACAGATGATTCTTGTATTTTTAATAACATCAATGTTAGAGTGGAGTATAAGTGAGTCAAACAAGTAGTGTGTATTTGATTCTCGGTTTTGATCTCTTATCCTGTTTATCTTTTAGTCATGATTTACCTAAGAAACAAGTTATAGTGTAAAATACACTATCAATTGTTTCTTATAAAAAGGACTAGAGATAGTAACCCCTTGCCGATTGTTATAGGAGACTTTCATGATAATTGCATGAGTGCTGGGTATTCTGTAATTAATTAACACTCTTGAATACACGTTTTTACTTCATTATCTTCGTCAAAATCTGTGCTTTTTCAGTACTACCAGTTTCAATATGCATATCTTCATTCTCAACTCAAACTCCGGTTGGCTATCGGCATCTGGTTCCGTTGTTACTGGTAATATGTCAGTGTTGTATTTTCAACGTGTGTGCTCTTTCAGTCTTTCCCATATTTTAAACTCTATAACCATTCTATACTTCTTAAATACCAAAGATGCATAACAGTGCTACAGTGGATCACAAGACTCTATATCAAACCATTATTGGATTGCCAGAGCACCTAACAGAAAACAACAAAGGGATTTTGTCCATAAATGGCTTGCATTTGCCGTCCATGCTTGTGTATCGGGATTTCAGTTGAAATCTTCCAAATTATGATTTAGGCACGCGTTTGCTCAAACCATGGTAGGAACCTTTCCTACAAAATCTAAAACTCACCTACTGGTTCAATGACAATCAATTTCCTTTTCAGTCTTGTGCACGTGGAGAATCAATATTTTTAATATCAGTTACCAAATTTTGGTTATAGTCAAACTAATAGACACAAAATATGACCTGCACATACCAATGCCTAATGGTCGGCAAGGATCTTAATTTCCAAAACCATAAAAAGATAGAGACACTAGATGACACTGACAGTAGTGTTAAACTGTAACCAAATCCAACAATAATAAACATGTATTATAATTTTATTAATTTTTACGATAATTACTTATAGCATCCATAATACATGATTGTTTAAATAAATTGTTTATCTTAATTTTGCAAATCTTATAATGTCATATAAACTGAAACATTCTAAAAAAATCACTTCAATATCAAGTTGTTAAAATGAGTATTTAACTTAATTTTGTGATCTTATAATCCATTAAATTTTTTCCTTTCGAACATTTTTTTAAACAATTTTTAAGCAATGATGCTTAAATAAACAGTCGGATCATGTACTTCAATGGTAATTTTTTTTATTAAGTAATGTTACTTAATTTGAAGCAACTCTCAAAGACAATGATGTTAAATATGACCTTAAGAGTCAAATCAACAATGTTTTTTGATTGGTTTATAGGGTAAGTTTTTAATAACTTGTGTAATGTTTAATCTTTTTTATTATACAAATTATTAAAATTAAGTCTGTAATTTAAATTATAGAACAACGTTAAAAATACTTGAATTATGCACCAAATCTTGACTTTTTTGTAAAGCTAAACTCTAATTGACTTTAAAAAAACTCTAGCTGACTTTAATGTTCTCATGTTTCACACTTCCCATGGATAAAAGGGTAGAAAGGTAGCACACAAGCGAGTTGACGCCGCAAGTTGGATTTCTGACTGAGTGACACAAAAATCAACCCTTCTCCCATTTTATTTTTCCCAATTGTTATATTTTCAAGTCATTCTCGCCTTTGATTAAGGACTTAAGGTGGAACGAATACAGAAATGTTGACTTTGATGCTCACATTGTGAACAGATCATTGCAATCCATTTTTACCTCCAAGGTTTAATTGATCTTGGAGATAGCATTATAAATTAATCTAGTGAGCCTGATGCAACTACACTAATATCTCACTTAACTCTTGGAAATGCATCATATTCTGGAAGCTATGAGGGTTATATAAACCTATAGCATGCTCTCACATGGATCTCTGCCAACCAGAAAAACTTGTCCAGAACGGTTCTGCCATGTTCACATCAATCAATTACGATGTTATCAAAAAGTGGTGTGCAAATATTTTAAGTGTCTATGCTCCATACTGTCCAGCAGAAGCCACAATTGGACCATGCAGACAGGTCTTTTTTTGATGAGTTTGTGAATATCTCTATATATTTTAAGAGTGTAGTACAGCTCTGACAGTTGCGTGTAGGGATAGTAACGGGTAGATTCTGGGTAAAGTCCTATAATACTGGTTTTGTGTGTTTGAAAAAATATTCATATCCACAGTTTACTTATATATAAAATTAATGAATAAAAAACATATTAATTAAAAATTAGTACAGGTAAATTGAAAATTCACTCTCAATATAATTCAAAATAACATTAAAAACATTCACATATAATATTAAAAGTAAGTAAATATAACATGATTCGTCCAAACTTTAAGTTATAAATAAATAGCATCATAAAGATAATCGTTTCAGCATAATGATTCTAAAAGTTAATGTTCTAATTGTTTAACAAATTTTTTAATTAAACCTGAACATCATGTGGCGACGATATTTTTTAAGACCTATCAACAAAGTAATAAATTTATACATAAAAGTAAATAATAATCTAATATTTTTAAATAGAGTGAATCAAATATAATATAATATATGTTAAATCTAATAACATCATTCTACACAAAATAATATTTGGGATAACCAAAATATTATTTGAAAACATAGGCATAATATTGGCATCAACATAAAAGTGTTAACATGAAATTTACAAACCAAAATCATGGTTGTATTTCACTTTTCCAACATAAAAAAGTGCTTACGTTAAATAAAATCAATATGACACATTCTTAGTCTAATAACCTCAATTACAACATTAACACTTGAATTAAAAAACATGAATCTTGACTTTAAAATACCAATTGAATTAGAAAATATAATTATTTTTTTACACAGAAATATATGTATAATATAAATTATTTACTTTGGTAACATATTTTGCTTACATTAATATGTAATATATATGGGATGTGCAGGACGGGACAGGGTGGTTATTATAATACCCATGCCCACACCGATCCCTACAAAAATTTGTGAATAAATACACACCCTCATCCTTAGCCTCAATAAATAAGTAATTACTCTCCCTAGTTGTGGATATTATTGCGGGTGCCCATAGAATCTTGGGGTCTATTTTACCATCCCTAGTTGTGTAGTTTGAATATACTACTATTATATAAACATGCTTACTAAATTCTCTTTTACAATATGACCACATCAATGGATAAAATTGAGAGAACATGTTTAAATGAAATCATTTGTAAGAACTAGGATATATATACTAGCTGTGTTTAGAATGGTACTACCTCTAGTCCTATATATATAAAACATAAGATAACTCATCAAAAGAACTAGGATATATATACTAGCTGTGTTTAGAATGGTACTACCTCTAGTCCTATATATATAAAACATAAGATAACTCATCAAAATCAATGAAAGTGATTAAATTAATTGTTTTAAATTAATATTACTATAAATTTAATTCTTATTCTAAAAATACCCTTAAGTTTAAATATTGTGAGTGATAGTCAAATTTAATATTAGTACTCATAATCCAATAAGTGAATGTCTAGTAAATAATATTAAAAATAAATTAGAATTATAAAAGAAATTTAACCCTAAATAAGTTTAAAAATTAGTCATCGTTTCTTATTTGTATAAAAAAAAACTGAAAACATAATTTGTTTATTATAAATAACACTAGAGGTAATATAATTCAAAGCATTCACAAATAGGAATGGTATGTGTGCCATCTAGATCACAGTATAATTACAAAGTGTGGCTGTGGTTATAAAGATTCAATTAAAGGAGGCTCTACGGATTTCATTTGGCCCGCCCATCTCATTTTGTTGATTAATATCTTCTATGGATTTGATTGTTCAATCGTGCAACACCATCAGTTTTGGGTCACGCAACTTATAGTTAATTAAATAAAAAGAATAATGCTCTCATTGCTTATTAAAATTTCCCTCACAAGCTAGTTAGTCTGACGTAAATATGTATTGCACTTGCTAAATATCAAAATTTTGAATAGATTACGTATCAACAACAACAATAATCATCTGAATGAATGAAAGGAATAAATGGTAAAATGCTGTATTTGACAAGTTAAGGCCCTATGATGAATGGTATTTAGATCAGAGAAGCATTCAGTATAGCTTATGCTCGACCAATCAGTCACTTCCTTCCTTCATCAAACCTTTCCTTCCAACCAAGATCAGCCTTGAACATTTCAAGCACAACCCAGAATTCTCATATCTTGGTCCCAGAACTTGGCAGCATGCCCCCTCCCCCCCCCAACGTCTCGGTGGAAGTTTACAGTTCATGGTATGTAAGATTCAATTTGAACAGCTTCTTCAATATCTATAGCCCACCAGTTCTTCCTAGGCCATCATGGATCAGTTGTGACAATATATCAACCCATGTGTCAGGAACACCAGGCAGACACCAATGCATGCAATCCTGACCCCAAATTGCCACTGCATCCTTCTTTCCTAACCAAATTGCCGGATGAGCATCGGCTCTAAACTCGCTTAAATGAGTCAAGTCAAGCAATTGAATGTTAGTGCCTTGTAATGCTCCTTCAATTACAAAATTCAACAGTCTCGCTTCCTTGTTAACTCCGTTGTTCCTGGGTTCAAACCATAAGTCAAGCTGTCCAGGTATTAGTATATCATTCCTTAAGCTAATGCTTAAAAGCACATGGGGCATGAAACACAATTCAACAGGTACCTCAGAAAACGGTGAAGCATTCAAGTTGTTTAAATTAAAACTTCTATCAAATGCCAGCCATAGTTGGATGTTTATGTGAGATGTTACACAGGTACATGACAATGAAATTAAGGAAAGTAACCTAAAGTGTTGCAATTTCATAGCACAACCAGTTGGGAGGACCATGAAAGGGATTAGCATTGTATGGGGGGAAAAACTTTACCTAGGAGACATAAAAATCAAGGCAAGTTTCAGAAATACAAACCTCATCCTCCTCAAGGGGCTTGTTGAACAAGCAGCTCCCATTTTGATTCCAGTCACCACCATAAAAGTGCCTCGGGGATTGTAATCGCCAGAATTTAAGTGTGTTTCCAGGAAATTCTTTTTGAATGTATGTGACCATGTTAGTAAGAACAACTTTAAGTCCATCCAACATCCCAAGTGGCGGAACTATTGGTTGTCCTGCTTTATAAAAGACAAGAGGTTTCTCTTTCGGGAATTTATCCCTATTCCACCTATCAAAGGCAAAATAAAGTAACTATCTATTCAGTTTTCAATCATCAGAACAGTTCATAAAAATACTTGGGTAACCCAAAAATTAACTAGAGACCAGTTGCAACATAGGTAATACTCCAAGTTCTTTTCAATGTTTTAAATTTTAACTATCATTGCTTATTTAATTCAATCAAGTTGATTGCTTTTTAACAATGTTTTTAATAATCAAGTTGGTACTGCATCATCCAGAAGTTACAAAATTCAGGAAAATGAAGAAAGAATTACCAGTGGCCAGTATTAAACACCAAAACATCATAGAAACCAGCAATTTTAGCCCAATCATCTGCAGGAACATCAACATCAACTCGATAAAAGCCTTCTGATCCATCTTTCACCCCAGCTTCAGGTTGTTTTGGCTGCCACCTATGTTAATCAGTAATGAGCAAATTTCAAAATTCACATAAAAAAAAACAAAGTAAAATAATACAAGTAATTAAGATAGAGCCAGTAGATGAAAATTTTCAGAGAAATACGCTGAAAGTTGAAACTGTCAAGAACATACTCAAACAAGGAGAAAGAAGGAAACAGAGATGGTCGACTTTTTTGATTGCCATCTTTATTCCCAATTTTTATCAAATTCAGTAATAACAAAGATTTACTCGAAGACTCCAATATAATCATCATTGCCTAATTTAAAAGTTCCCAACGCCTTGTTAAAATTACAATTAAACATACTAGTGGTATTGAAACTAAAGCAAATAGAAGCCATCTAATATACACAAACATATTTTAATAGCCAAAATGAAGTATATCTATTCTTAAAATCCTAAAATAGGAAATGTGAGGAATAAGAAGCCCAATATATCTTTGTTCAGGTGCATGTATATACCGTAGTATAATGGATTTTTTGGAAGAAAAACATAAAGGAATTAATAAGATGGATCAGAAAAGTGAATTTTTCAATACAAATACAATGCAGATGCTGTAAAAGGAATGTTATGCACCTTCAAAATAAAAGGGTGGATAAAATGTATTTGCTTAGATTTCTGAGATGCAGTAGTCTTTGCATTTGTGTGTTTCTAACGTATTAATGAATCATAATAAACTATTCCAAAAGAAGGGCTTCATCCCATGCCTATATGTGTTTCTGATCCATAAAATGAGCTGTGTGGGCTTCAGTCAGTAAAGGATAATTAACCATAAAATAGAAACATCCTATTCACAAATATAGGTAAAACTGTGAACCAACAGCAGGACAATGTATAGACAAGATGGGTCAGAGTTGCAACTTGCAACCCAGCAAGAACTTCCAGTCATTAACTACATCTGCCAACTAGAGCATCACTTGCCCTGTTTAAAATTCAAACACTACTATTTCAATTCATGAACAAGTTTATTGTTTTAACCACTGAAACTTATCAAACATGATTCCACTGGCACTCGCCTCTCAAGAATGAGTGTTGACTATCAACAACACATCATACCTTAAATCTCATAACTTTTGCTTAGCTTTTAGGTACCCAATACAACCTAGTACCACCTGGTTGCCAACAATTTCCCGCCAAAAGTTCAATACCTCATCCTAACAAATCTCTAAGAATCTAAGCTAATTCTCTACATGATCAACCCCAAAATAAGTTTTAAACTTGACATACATAAAGTTGCATGCTTGCAGCCACCCCTTCATGTAAAATGCACTGACAAACTATTTAGCAACGAGTCACATACACACCAATGAATCACTACTGAAATCCCAGTAAAAAAAGAAAAAAGTAGTAGATATCTATTTGCCAAATTCAGAACAAAAAGAAGAAACAGAAAAAGAAAAATGCTTAATGAGAACATTACTGGTATCTAGAGAGCAAAACGGCACGGTGATAAGCGACGGTGACATTGAATTTGGGGAAATAGGCACCCCTCCAAGCACCCTTCTTTTTCCACTTCTTCGCACCCTTATCAGCGACACTAAGAATGCAGAGAAATGAAGCCAAGAAATTCTCATTGAGGGAATCCCCAACAAACCCAATATTTCTATTCTTCATCGTACCCAGAAACCGAACCGGGTCGATCCGGGGCAAGTGGCAGCTTTGTGGGACCCACCTCCACGAGTTGATGAGGGTCATGTTCTGGCGCTCGTTCCGGAGGCAGTTCCATGCGTTGCGGTGGAAGGGGCATGTTTGGTCGTAGAGAGGGGTGTGGTTGGGATCGGAGACCCACTGGCCTCTGAAGAGGTTGCAGGTGTTGGAGATTGAGAGGGATGAAGAAGAAGAAGAGAACGTGCTGAGAGAGAGGAATGAAGAGAAGAAATAGAGAGATGCGAATGTTAGTAGGATGAGCCAAGGGAAGAGATGTGAAGGGAGCTTTGGAGACATTCTCGTCTTCCGCCGTCTGATGTCGATATCCAATTCATGCTCCGACTAAGGGAGTAAGTGGTTAGCTCAACCATATTTCATTTTCATTTTTTTCTTCTTCTTCTTCTTTACTTTGAAACTTACAAATTGCATTCACAAATGCGTTTGCTTAAAAAAAAAAACAACAACAACTACAAATGTGTAATCTTTTAGGTATGGTAAGATTATAGTTTTTTTTGTTTTTTCTTTTGAAGTTTGTTTGTGAGATGTGAATTCCTCTAAATAAATCTCAATATGTCATATGATTAATATTTCATTTTTGATATAAAAAATATCTTATTTATCCATAAAAAATTATATTAGTAACATTTTTAATTATTTAATAAGTATCTTTAGAATAGTTGGTATTTGTTAATTTAGGCAAAACTTAAGTTAATTTATTATTAATAATTCCTTTTCTAGAAAATTATATCACATATTTAATGTGAGTTCGATAATATTTCTTCTGTTTTAAAGGTATTATTATTTTAACATAAATTCATAAACTCAAACACCTTTATCTCATTGAAAAAATATTAAATTTTATAAATCTCACATTTAATTATAATTATATCATATTAAGATGGTAAAATTGTAAAATTAATTTTAAAATAACTTACTCTCACACGCATCAAATGCAATATGTGTTCAAGAGTTAAGAAATAGAAAAATTCCAACGATTTTTTTTTATTACCAATGTAATGAATTCTTCTTTTTTAATAATTGTTTTTATTTTTAAAATTTAATTTATGTAATTATTACATAAAAAATATCCTAATAAAAAACAGGTTTAATTTTACTTTTTACTTCAAGTTTTTGAATTTTTAAGTAATTAATTTTACTCCCTAGTTTAAAAAAATATGATTTTTATCTTTCATATTTTACTCCTAATACAATTATATTTTTTATTTTAACTTTTTTTTTTTTTACAAATTTTGGATCCAACTTTTTAATTTTTTTTACAAATTTTATTTCCAAATTCTGATGCTTAATAACGAACAAGTGTTAGAAAGTAAAGTTTGTAAGTTCTTTAAAAAAATTGAGATAAATTATGTCAAATTAATTTATTAAAATAAAATTTTCTAAAAATATTAAAAAAATCAAGATAAAAGTACAATTAATTCTTTATAAGGAACATTACAAATACTTATAAAATAATGTTGGTCTGGAATAAATAAATGGAGGTAAAGACAACCGATAATGATTGATATAAGTATAATGAATTATATTTCTGAATCAAATAATTTAGAATTTAAATCTTAACTTTAAATATAAAATAAATGGTATTAAAAAAGAAAAATACAATTCTTGTGAGACTGTGCATCAAAGATTAATTCAATACCATAGTAAAAAAAAAAAAATGAAGGAAAGGACAGTTGTGAAAACTGAAAACTGAAAAGAGTGGATAAAATAATGAAAATATCTGGAATAAAATTTGGGTGGCATAATTTAGTTGGCTAAGAATGAGTAGATAAATATATGCAATGTAACTTTATATGATGGAAATGGAAATAGCACTCACTCACTTGCAGCGAAGAAGAAAAAAAATAAAAACACCATCAGCATCTTCACTCACCACGAAGGTTCCGTTCTCTGTGGATCTATATCTCTAGGGCACGTTACGTGGAAGGAAGCTCTTCACCGACTTCAATCGAAGAAGATGGATTACAGTGCTGGTTCGAGTCTGTTTCCGTTGCACCGTTGCAAAACCATTCACCTGGTTGGTAATATTCACTCTCCTTCTTCAACTCAACGCACACGCGACTTCTCATTCGTTTCAATCATTGATTCGTTCATTCCCCTATTGCAGGTGAGGCACGCGCAGGGGATTCACAATGTGGAGGGTGACAAAAACTACAAAGCCTACATGAACCCCGATTACTTCGATGCTCATCTCACTCCCTTGGGATGGCAACAGGTTTCAAAAAAATTATTTTTTTACCAATTCCTTCATTTATTTTTATTTGCTTTGTTCTAATTTGTCGTTTCTCCATTGTGCCTCTGTGAACAGGTTGACAATTTGCGTAAGCATGTTCGCGACTCTGGCCTTATCAACACCATTGATCTAGTCATTGCATCTCCTTTGATGAGGTTTTTCTCTCTAATTACATAATATGCTAATATAGATGTCATAAAAATGTACTTTTCGAATATAATGTGTTTGAGTTTATGTACAATTTGATCCATTAAAGTTGCAACTTGGTTTATTTGGTCCCGGAAAGTGTGTGCTTATACAATCTGGTTGCTGTAAGTGACAGCATAACAAGTTTATCTTATATTCAGCTAGTGTTTGACAGATATAATGGAAATGCCAAATTGCCAATGTGGAATGTTATGTACGCATATTTGATGTTGTTTGACAACTAGGTTACTTACTTGGAATCCTTAAACAATGTCATCACTTTGTATGATTGGAGAAGACTGAAATTTCTCACCCATTATGTCCCAAACAAACATTTTTTTTTACTTGTAAATTCCCTAATCTCTTGAATCAATGTAATGTATCATTTAGGGATTCCATGTACGGAAATCTAGTTGGCAAATAATGTTGTGTGTGTGTGTGTATAGCACTCTACATTGGCGCTTCCATGATGTCTTTTTGACACCGAGTGATGGAGGGATTCACTTGATATGAAGTTGTCACTTTTTGAGGACCAATTTATATAGATGTGCTTTATAAGGAACACATTTATGGATCAGGTTGTATTTAACTTCAATATGAATTTTCTCTCATGAATCCTAAAGGTATTTAGGTTATATTCTGCTTGGGAAAATTGGCATTTATCTGCATCAAGGCAAAACATGGCCTTTGACTTGTATGGTACAATTTATGGCTTTAGGACTCTACAAACAACTGTTGGGGTATTTGGAGGTGAGGGCTACACAGATAAAACAGACGTCCTTCCTCTTATGGTTGCAAATGCAGGAAATAGCTACCGTGCTGCAATTTCAAGTCTAAATTCCCCACCAATTGTTACTGTTGAACTTTGTCGTGAACATTTGGTATGGAATTACTCTGAACATCTTTTTACCTGTTTAGGAGAGAGTACATCTTGTTGCTACATGTATTTTTGTTAACAAGTTCAATCACCATTTCAGCATTGGGAATTTTTATGTCTTGGTCTTAAAAATCTTTTAGTCATCAAGATAATGCTTGCAAACCCATCATAAATTGTGAAACTTATTTGAGGGAGAATTCAGAAATTTGTTACTTCATGACTAATAGTCTAATAGCTAGAGTATGCATATATTCAGACCCACTAGCTAGAGTAACTAGTGAGATCGATTCCCAATTTATTTTTTGTAGTCTTGCTTATATATTGGCATATTGGTTGGAGTTTGGAAAGTCATTAGGTTTTGATATTAGTTTTTAAAATTCTCCAGATGTCACCATAGTAGGTTGAACTTTACTCATGATGAACACATACAGACAAGAACCTCCAAATGTTTCGTATGTGTGCTAAGCAAAATGAAACCAAAAGAATTTCATTGCAAAATTCAGAAAGATAAAAAAAAAAAAAAAAGCATTGGACATGGCATACACATGTGTATCCAATCAATATCTGAACCTAATACGTACCTAGTACAGGTACAACTACCAGTTAAATTACCCATGCATCATAGGGGATCAACTACAAGTAATCAATTTGATGGTGGGAGCATCAATTATTGAGCAGTGATCTAACTACAGGTCACTTAATGCTTGATGCATCAAAACAATGGATGAAAAAAATGAAAAATAAATTGAATTTTCAGGTTCATGTAATTACTGATAAGATAGAAAGTATGCAATCAATTCAGGCATTCGCAGCCTTTTCATTTTTTTTCCAACCATAAAATTATCAAAAGCTTACCTTTTATGAGCAGAGACCGTTTTAGTACAAGTTTTTATAAGGTTTCTAAAGCTTGATAGTACATTGGCATATGGGGTATGGTTCTTACAAATTTACCCATGTTTTCCTCATGCAGGGAGTTCATCCCTGTGACAGAAGAAGAAGTGTTAGCGAGTATCAATTTCTTTTTCCCGCTGTTGATTTTTCACTGGCAAGTGCTTAGACTTCAAATGCCTGAATGCTTGTGGTTTATGATTTTATAGAAGACAGATAATTCCTTTCTTTAGCTTTAAAAAGTTGGCCAGAATTTTATTTTGTTCTCTTTGGGTTTATGTTAGTCTCTTCAAGTTTTTGTTTCAGTTAGATAGTGATGAGGATACCTGGTGGAAGGCCAATGTTAGAGAGACAAAGGAAGAACTTGCAGCTAGGGGGATGAAGTTCCTTAACTGGTATGAGTTTGTTATAATTAGAAACTTCTAAAGGTTTATTTTTTGAGTTTATGCCAGCAATACTACATATTGGAAACACACTAAAATTGGACTTTGATGTGTAGCAAGCTAATATAATTCTACTATGTAAGGCTCTTCGCTATAGGATGATAAAATAAACCATTTTTTAAAAAATATTTTATGAAATTTACTATATATAGCTGAGTGTGTTTAATGTAATGTGATTGAAGCTGCTCAAAAGGCTGTCACTGAGCTCACCTGTGACCCTTGAAATTGGAAGACAAATTAATTTGCTTGATTCCTTTGTCTGATATTTCAGTGGGTAACAACTATGTTTATGTTTTTCTTTGTGAGAAATAAGTTCATATGTACTTGGTGTATTATGGCTATTGGAATTGGTATATTGGTATCAATTTTGATATCCAGTGATTTAGTTGAAGAATTATGTAATTCTCTCTCTTCAGGAAAAAAGTGGTAATTTTCTTTTTCTGTTTTAACTTTTAACCTCCCATTACTTGTATGCAAGAAACAGGAAATTGCCATCAAATGTGATGTAATTCAAATCTGTGAGACTGTGTTTCTACTTTTCACTTCATCACAGGTTGTGGACACGAAAAGAGAAGGAGATAGCAATTGTGACACATAGTGGATTCTTGTTTCATACTCTGAATGCCTTTGGAAGTGATTGCCACCCCTTGGTAAAGAAAGAAATATCCAAGCAGTAAGCTCCCATCATCATATACCTCTGACTTAGATATTTGTGATTCATTTTCCTCTTAGTTAACCGAGTTGAATATGCATGATTTTTGAGAAAATATCTTTCTGTTTCTTTCTTTGAAAACATTTTATGATTTATTCCTGATGTCTACATTTATTGAAAGAAATCATTACTGGCTTTGTTATCACTTATCTATCTTAGATATGTAGAAGGTAATTGCCATATTTTGCACTTGTTATGTGAGGCATATGTTGTTCTTATGTGGTAGGGGATCATTTTCCTACAACTGTTAAACATTGATGACCATTGACCAATCTAGCCAATCCTGGGTGATGTTCATCAGTTTATATTTTGAAGTAAATGATTGATTCGTTTCACATGTCCTTACAGCTTTGCTAATTGTGAACTTCGCTCCATGGTCATTGTGGATAGAGGGTGAGTTTGTGAAAATATACATAAAAAAAAAACAGGTTTCTTTTTATCTTAATCAAGATTTGTTTGTTTTTTCTCCAGTATGATAGGATTGGAACAATCAACCACTAACTATCCAGGCAAGATACCTTCAGGGCTGGACCTCCCTAGTGATGTTGCAGATGAGAAGTCTGAGAAATAATGGATTTGGCTTCTTCTACTTGTTTGTATGTGTTCAGGACCATTCAAGCATTGGTTCTTCTATTTGAAGTTCACTATTACAAAATCTAACATGATTATGTCAGATTATACAAACTGTGCTGATTCTGTCTTGAAATTTATCAATTATTGTCTGCAGAAAATATTTGTTAACAATTATAACCTTGTTGGAAATCAGATGACCCATGTGTGGCAACACAGTCACAAAACACTTCTGTTTGTTGATGGAACAGTTTCGGAAGAGGATTGGTTGCCTCACTCGTGTCACAAATTCATTGTTAGCCAAGTTCCGTTTTAAATTAATTAATAATTAATTAATCGATCAATATTAAAACTAGCCACTTATAATTTAAACTTATATTTTAGTTAATGGCGTATCAAATCAATCTTGAATTCATATCTCATATTTTACCCCGGCCAAGTCAACATCTATCACCCGCACCAATTGTCCAATTGTCGCCCTTTCCCCCATTTTCAAAATTAGACAGACTTGTAGAACACGAGCCGTTACTTTTCACCTTTTATCAACTAAAAGGGGAAAGAAACAAACAAATAGACAGATGGTGGAAAGAACGAGGCTGCAAATTTCTAATTTATGCTCTCATTTGACATAGTATAAACTTTAAATAAAATAATAAAATGTTATGGCAGTATTAAAACATCGAATTGGAATTGGAATTTACGACACTCTTCATATCATTATTGGATTGGTTTAGTTGTTTAAATTTGTTATTGAATCACTATTGTTAAAGTGAACAATATTCAAAACTAGTAAACAAATGGCACGAAATTGGAAAGTGTATTATTAGATGTTGCGTATACTAAAACAGCGAGAATCAAGTATTGTCCTCATGTATTTGTATTGTATCAACTTCGTAAGTTAAATATACTTATCTTTGTTATGAAGAGGGTTCTAAAATATAACACGAGCAATTTTTTTGGGAAGGATTTTCTTAGGAATTCATATTAACACAAAAGGCAGAAACTGTACAGGGATGAACTGCTAGGAATTAGATGAATTAGGACACCTATAGACAAAACACTTTGAGCTGTTTTTTACTATGTTATCCTAATTTCATTACCTAGAGACAAAACACTTTCCTAAATTGTTATAACCAAAATTCTTTTGGTAAAAACAACTTTACCTAAATCCTATTAAATATATTGGTAAGCTCAATTCTGTAGGTCAAATTAAACTTTATTTGAATTGTCTCTTTGATAATTTATAAATATCTATTATTTTTGTATATCTATTATGCTGTTGAACCATATTCAAGACATTAAGTAGTTCAGAATAACTTTGATGCAAGATATTTATAAATCATAGGGATAACCCACCAAACAATAAGTTAATTATTTGTTTATTGACTTCAATCATGGTAGTAACTATAACATGTTTATTTCACACTGTTTCTAGTACTGACACGAGCAAACATAACATTCACACAGTGATTATGTGACCAAAAGCATCAAGCTTAGTAGTTCGCACTCAAATAAGATGAAACATTATTAACAAGTCATTGATGAAAGTAAAATTGAGTTTGATTTTTTTAATTAAGATTTTAAATTTGAACCTTATAAATAAAATAAACGTGGTTAAAAAGAAGAAATTTAATTAAAAATACTTAATAAGATTCTCCAGCAGAAATAATCATTTTGCAATCGATAACATAGTTAAAAAAAACATTAGTGATATAGTTATGTAATATTACAATAATAAGATATTCAAGCCTGAGATTATTGTTTTAATTTATAATCATATTTTTCTTTTCATTAATTTGTAATAGTATGATCAGTATAATATTCTATCGGCAATAGCAATGTCCACGTAGTCAAAGAGAAGTTCACTTGCTCTTGGTTCAAATTTCAAGGGAAACGAATCTTGACCGAAAAAAGGTTCACTTGCTCTTTCTTCAATTGCTTCAAAGTCAAAGGAACAACTC
Organism: Glycine soja; assembly: GCF_004193775.1. Lineage (NCBI taxonomy): Eukaryota > Viridiplantae > Streptophyta > Magnoliopsida > Fabales > Fabaceae > Glycine > Glycine soja. Next base: position 5,009,557 of record NC_041009.1, read on the forward strand.
TCTTTCTGTGCTAATTTATCAAAATAAAATTACCTTTCACTTAATTAAATGGTCTATAACAATCTGATTTTAGTAACAGTTAAAAAATAATCTGTTTTTAGTAACAATCACCTAAATACTTGTTAAATCAGATAAGCATATTGCAAGAAAAAGGAATTTGTGCCTGTCACAGCTAAGAACAGTACTCCCCATATTCTTATTGCGGTTGATCCAATGGGAATAACTCTTCTGATGAATACGTGAGTCCTATGCTAGTGCAGCTATAAATTGCAGAAGGGACATTTAAAAAAAGTAAAAGACAGTTAAATTTGTCTCTCTTTCATTGGATTGGATCACTTTGTGTGATACACAATTGAAATTGAGCACTTGTTTGTTCACGTGGGAGATTACTTTTTAGCAAGGGAATTACAAGCATCTACATATGACAGCCATGGAAATAGTTTCACGGTGGGGGAGCATCCTCCACCCATGTTACATATATATCCAAACGAAGACTAGTTTGTTAAGGCCCTCTATTTCCTTAATTGACGAAAGGCATGCTCAATTATTGGACATAAGGATTCAAGTGATAAAAAGTTCATCCGTTCAAATTCTATTCCACTAATTTTGTGAATCTTTAATTTTCAAAATATGAGTTGTTTATCATAATTGGACAAACATATATTTTCAAAATTTTAATTAAACTCATCATTTCCAAATCTAACCTAATCAGATTAGAGTTACTTATATCTTAACAGATTATAATTAAAAATATGCATTCACTTCTTTTTTTATTATGTATTATAGATCAAAGCTGAGGTTTCCGTGCAATATCAGTTTCGCGCAATATAAGTTCGTAAACAACTTAGAAAGTATCTAGTAACTTAGCTTTCAAATACAAAATGATCCTGATGATGAATAAAAAGCCATACCATGCTTCCTTTTTCTAGGACCATATATATATGTGTGTATAGTCCACCACATAGAAGCAAAAGGAAGGAGAAAAGAAAAGAGGATTTCCTAGTCAGAGTTTCATTCTTGTTGCATGTGTTTCCTTGATTTTGGCTCTATGTATATCTACTTAAATTTTTTACCTCTAGAATTTGTTTCTTCCATATATAAAAACTAAAGTAGCAAAATAACATTGACAACTATATATGCAAAGAGCGCCATCGACGATAAGTGGAGTATTATTCTTCATATATTGACCATACAATTTGCTTTTAAGTTTTAACAATATTTGGTATCCGTGTTTAATTTCCACCTAAAGATCGCAATCAACGTTTTTCTGTTTTTATTTGCTCTAGCTATTGCGGTATAATTTGTCAATTCAAGATATTTGATCAATTCAAGCCATTGAACATGCTTGGTCAGTGGATATAGTTATGGTAGGATGTCAACTCTCTCAGATCACCTTGATGGATTGGTTTAGTTTGTTGGTTCGTATATTTGTTTATATACCTAAAGTCCAAAAATACTCATTTTAATTAAACAATTTATTTGATTAGTTTTTCTTAAAAATTTAAATTAAAGTTGTATTATTAACTAAAATCATTTATCACTCAATATAAGTTGGCATTAGATCGAGGAGATTTGGATGCCATCAATTACATGCATGTTTACTAATTACCCATGTACATGTTGCATTTTCATACGTGTCTTTGAAAAAAATAGAGTAACTACCCAAACAAGAACATAATAGTATATATAATACATATTGGCTTATTGGTAATTTGATGCAGCTTACAACTTTTGCAAGCCATACAACTCCAATAATGAGGAGTCAAGTGAGGTAAGCTATTCCAATTGGGTTTATTAATTAACAAGCAATAATCACTTTTGGTGAAAACTAACACTCCAATTAGTAAAAATTTATATTTTAATCAACTAATTCAATGTTTGAATCTTAACATAGGATGTGTTCAAGGTTTTTGATGAAATTAATCATAATTTATGACGATAAATACTTAATACTAATATTATGATAAAAAAAAAATCAAAAACCACTTCGATTGATAATTTATAACTAAATACAAAAATCATGTGATATTGTTTACGGGTTTACACAGTATCACAGTCAATAACTCTGATAGCAACGTATATTTAGATTATTTCCTGTTAATGGGAAAAAGGGAAATACATTGAACAATTAGACTTCTCAACTTTCAAACAGTTTTCAAATTAACTTATTCAAAATTTTCTGATGGCAACGTATATTTTAATGTGATGTCTATCCACGCAATGCATATGGCATGCAAGTTGCAAAACCTCTTGCTTCCAAACCTGAAATCTAGAGAGAAAAAAAGGAGCTCTAGTTTAGAATTCTAGTCGATAATGTAGTGTGCAATAAAATCAAATGCTCTTCAACAAAATAAAAATAAAAATCAAATGCTCTTCAACAAAATCAAACGATAGTGTGTGTAGCAAACAAATAAAAAAAAAATAGTATAAAATACAACAACACTATCTCTTCTCTTATCCCTTATCGCACACTCCTTCAATCAATACGATGCGGGTCCCTCTATCGCCCAAAAGTTCAGCTATCACAACCCAGAAGACAAATGTTATTGTCACCGCGACAAACACGCTCCCAACCTTATTTCCAGCCACGTGACACGACTAAACAGCCAGTAGCACCCAAAACTCCACGCACCCTCTTCCCCAACTCCTCAAACCCGAAAATAAATAAGCAAAAAATAATCTATCTAACCAGGATAAATATCCATTTTTATACTAAAAGTGTAAGAAGATAATATTAATCCTATACAAAATTTAAATTTAATTATTAAATGTGAAAAAATATGATACATTTAATCATATAAGATTAATTTATCGTTAAATTATAATAATTGAAGAATAATTTGATCATAAATCATATTTTTTTAGCACTAATAAAATATTAAATTATAAAATTTAAGAAATAATTTATTATTAAAATATTTATAAGATTAATTTATTGTATTTTTTACATATTAAATTTAAATTTTACATTTTTAAAGATTAATTTATTATCAATTACCAATTATATATATATATATATATATATATATATATTATTTATTTAGGTCTAATTAAACTCTAAATCTAACAAATTTGTTTAAGATACTAATAAAAATAATTTAATTAATTAAAATAAAAATAAAACATGTAAAATTTATGATTTGATAACCAAATTAATATTTTCTAACCCAAGGGAACAAAAATTATGAAATAATAATAAAAAATAAAAATCATGAATTAGAAATTAAAAGGAAAAAAATTATAATTTGATCAAATAATTTTATATATCAAATATCAAAATGTATGATAATTATATATAAAAAAATGTGTATGATAGTTAATTTAAAAATTATATCAACAAAATCTCTTGTGATTTTCAACTCATTCTTAATATGAATTTCAATAAAAATATTTTATTTTGAAGTTCTTAAGAATCAAATAAAATCTCAAGTACTGAAAGAAGTTTACAAGAATTAATACACACTTTGGAAGCATCTAAAATCTTTTTTGATTTATTGAACACTCTAAAATAGTAAAATTACTAAACACTACGTCACTAACTGTAAATAACCATTAAATTAAAAAGTAATAAATCCCAAAAATAAAAAATAAAAAATAAACCCCTCCTCACACTCACAAAAGGTGAAGGGTCCTCACTCTTTCTCATTTCCACATCTCTGACAGAAAAAAATGGAGAACTATCAGTACCCGGCGTCGTACCCTGACTCCGGCGAGTCCTCCCCGCGCTCGCGCGAGATCGACTTCGAGAACCCGCCGCCGTGGGACGAGCAGCAGAACCAAAACTACAAGGCCAAGTTCATGTGCAGCTACGGCGGCAAGATCCAGCCCCGCACCCACGACAATCAGCTCTCCTACGTCGGCGGCGACACCAAGATCCTCGCCGTCGACCGCTCCGTTAAGTTCTCCGCCTTCCTCTCCAAGCTCTCCGCCCTCTGCGACTCCCCGCCACAGGACCTCACCTTCAAGTACCAGCTCCCCGGCGAAGACCTCGACGCCCTCATCTCCGTCACCAACGACGACGACCTCGAACACATGATGCACGAATACGACAGACTCTATCGCCCTAACCTAAAACCTGTTAGAATGAGACTCTTCCTTTTCACACTCTCTAATTCAAACCCTAATTCCTCTTTCTCCTCCGAACGCGACCGTTTCGTTGAGGCTCTTAATTCGGGTCCGGTTCCTTCTCAACCCGATCCGATCAAAACCCCACCCGTTACGCCTTCTAATGTTGATTATCTCTTCGGTCTCGATAAAGCCGTTGCTCCTCCAAATCTTCCTCCGAACTTCGCAGCGGTTAAATTCCACGATCCGGTGCCGGAACCTGTCGCTCCGACGCCGGTAGAGTATCAATCGAGAGTTTCCGATCGGGTTGTTGGATCGGATCCGAATGTGAATTCGATGGAAATTCAGAGACAGATGCAGCAGGAGATGCAGCGATTGCAGATTGCGGAGAATGAATATCGTAGAAGGAGTGAGGATGGATTTGCAACTGGTTATACTGCTGCAGCCGGAGGAGATTATTACATGCAGAAGGTGCAGGAGAAGGTTCCGCCGCAGAATGCGGCGGTGCCGCCTCCGGCGGCGTACTGGTCGGAGAAGCAGTTTTCCGGGGAGGGATATCAGACGACGGTGACGACGGCGGCTCCGGGAGGAGGTGACCAGCCGATGTATGTTATGGCGGCGCCGGGGACGTTCTATCACCACTCGCCGGTGATGCGACCTCCGGCGGCGGCGCAGGGATACTACGCTGTGCAGAGGATGGGTTCTGATGGCTACCGTGAACAGCAGGCGGTGTACGGAGGCATGGCTGCGCCGAAAGCGGGGTTTTCGACGGCGGGGATGGTTAAGGGGCCGGCGTATTCGGAGGGATATAGTGGCGGCGTGGTGAGGCCGGCGGGGTTGCCGGATAATGCGGCGTATGCGCAGGTGGCGTATGATAGCGCGAGTGGGAGACAGGTTTACTATACTGCGCAGGGAGGAGTGGTGCACGCGCCGCCGCAGTACCAGGGGGGTCCGCCTCAGGATGTGAGGCCGGGTGGGGTTTCGGTGGGGCAGGATGGTAAGGTGGTTAACAAGGTTAACCAAGGTTCTGTGTGATTATAATAGCTGTGATTGAGATTGTCATTATGTTAATTTTGAAATAAATAATACACTAAATATGTTTTGCTTTTTTTTTCATGGTTTATATATAATACCAATATTGTTAGCTTATAATTTATGGTTATTGTTTAAATTTCCTTCAATCTACTGATTAATTTTCTAACTTTGTTTTCGCCTCCCTCTCCCACCTCTGATTATACATTAATCTGAATTTATCAATTTTTCTATTGAGATGATAAAATGTAGAAAAATAATTTGTGGAGGGACCGTAAGATCATCATAATGCTGTTCTGGGTTTGTTGGAGATCCTCATTAGTCATTATGCTGTTATGTGTTTTGTTAGATTTTCAATGCTTCTTATTTCTTTTAATTTATTTTTAGTGTTTTTAAAATTACAAAAGTTATGTATTTGTAGTCCTTCACGAGAGATTAAAATTTATTAATATAGGAGTTAGCAACAAATAAGTTTATAAAAACACTAATTAAGCATGCATAGGGAAAAAGAAACTAGAGAAGAAAGTGTGCAAAGGCATCTCTACATCTGGAAATTGAAAGCTTTGTCTTGGCCTCTCACTCAATCATCCTTCAAAACAACACTTGAGTGTGTGCACCAGAAGGCACTCAAGGGAACAAAAATGTAGCAATCAAATATTGAATGCACGCATGATATTATTATGGCCTATTAAGATAATTTTGGATCCCACCGTTCCATAATGCCAGCTTTTCTTGAGCTTGCGGATAATGTTATGGTGTGCATTCATTTATTTATGGACTTTAATTTGGATAAAATATCGGTATTAATTAATTCAAAGTTAAATTATTATAAAATTCAACAGTTAATAGTTGTATGATAATTTATAATTAGGTGAGAATATAAATTTATAATATATTTAATTATTTTTTATTATATTAAATGATATTAAAGAAAATAAAATAAATTGAAAATAATTGTATTAGTTTTTTTAGTAATATATTTTTATATAAATTAGTATAACAGAAAAGATAAAAGAATTTCACTAAAAAGACCAATTAATTAAGTATTTCAACAAAAATTAATAGATAATATAATAAATATTTTTTTACCCATAATATAATAAAAAAAATGTCATGATTGTTTCCGCTTCCCATTGTTACTTACTTCCTTTGAATTAAAGAAGGATCAGTCTCCACTCTCCCCCCGAATTTCCTCGAAGTTTCATTGCAGCTTCACCCTGGTACATGCAACTACTTGATGACATGCTATGGCAAAAAAATTCTTATACCCAATGGAACTATTAAATTAGGAAAAATCTCTAAAGTGAGATACATCCCTCCCATTTTACTTTAATAAAATATCTTTGAAACATGTATGGAAAAATATAAAAAAAAGTAAGTAAATATAAATAATTAGATATAATATCAATCATTTGATGTCCAAATAATGAAACTAATAAATAATAAGTTGTTGGTGAGGACGTGTTTATATTTTATATAATTGTAAATTTCACATGTTATATTTTTACCCGATGGAGGTAGAAAATTTCTTATTATGTGTTTTCCTATCAAGTGACATTTTCCCGAAGTAAATATGAGTGTTTACCTATAATTCTTCTCTCTGCCTTTTCTTTAATTATAAATACAAATGACAAAATATTTTTTGAATTTAATTATAATATATTTACCAAAAAACATTTACTTTAAGTAATCAATTATGATGATAAATTTATTAATTTTATAATCATTGTCTTAAAATTCATAAAAAAGAATATCTATAATATATTTGTAGTGTACAAATTTTTACTCTAACCAAATAAAAAATAATTAAACTAAATGTTTTATGGACACCTCATGTACGGAAGAATCACTCTAGCGCGGCGCAATCTATTTTGGAAAAGTGTCTTTGTTATATTTTTTGACTTTTTTATCAAGGCAAGATACGAGTGGACCACTAACTTATGCATAACTACGTTTGTGAGTTAATTAAGCACTTTTCATTACAAGTTGCAACCACAACTACCTTCACCTTGTCTAGTTTTACAATTGCCTTTTTTGTTTTAAATATATATATTCGTAAGAACTAAACACCTACTAAAATATTTATAACATTCATATAACTTATTATATATATATATATATATATATATATATATAATCATTATTATGTAAAAAAAAAAAACACTCATTGTTACAATCTCACCTCAATTGGTTTAATTTATGAACCGCAAAATCTACTCCTTGATTTCATGTATGTAAGGAAGTTATTTATAGAACTAGTACAAGATACTAATGAATTAGCCCTCCTCTGTGTTATCTTTGTTTTGTGTATTGAGATGTAGGAAAAATGAATGTTAGTTAGAACTCTTCAGCAAATGAGTAGGCTTGCTTATTTTGTTCATGAATGGAGTAGCATCTACGACTTTATTCCATTTTTATTAATCAATGACCTTCGAATTTAGTTGAATTCTACCAAAATCTTACGGCTGTGTAATACTACCGGAGTCCGGAAGGTGCGACTCAGTGGCGATTTTTCATTTATAAACCTACATGTTATCACAAATTATAAGTATTTTTGTGTGTGTATGTATAAAAGGGAAGATAAACATAATTATTAACAGAAAATTTAAAACATTAATAGTATAAAATATAATTTCAAAAGAAAATACTAGGCTGTATATATAATAAATATTTGAGATGTAAATAATGTAAAAATATTTTTTTTGAAAAAAAAGAGATTAAAATAAGTGTAAAAAGAACATTTCAAAAAATAATTAATATTTTCCATAATCATTAAAAAGAACATATTTTTAGCATCCAAGGTTGATGGGGCACAACCTTGTGGGCGGTTAATTGGGAGGATTGAGTATTCTATCAGGTGCAAAACTTATATGTGTTGTTTTTAAATATTTTTATTGTTATTTTCTAATCAAAACTAGAACTTTGTCTTAAATACGTATGCTAATTTTTAATATAATTTTTTTATTGTACATATTATCCGTCACGAGTGTAGAATTCTAAAATAAAATTTATTTTACCATTCACATGGGTAGCAATTAAAAAAAATCCATGTAAAAAAAGTAAAAAAGAAAATCTACACCACACCATACACAGTTCATTTTTTTAAGGATAATTGAAGAACAAATATTTGAATCCTGCTATTCTAAAATCCCAGTTCTCATAAGTTTCATCACTCAATTCCCACCAGTGTAAACAGAATAATAGGAAAAGGCTAATATAAAAAGTAGAAAACACAAAGCAATTGTTTTTGGAGCATTAAAGCAAAGGAGCAAAAAGGAGTGGCGTTTAACCAAATCTAGCTTTACTGAATTCTGCAAGACATTTATTAGAATCTATGCGGGTGTCAACGGTGAATAACTTTTTTAGAACAACAATAAAAAAATATTGTTGACTCTAAATGAATTTCTATAAAATTCACAAAAAAATGAATTTCTATAAATTAAAATCAAATCTTTTAAATAAGATTTTTGTAGAGGTTAGTTTATAAGTTTAATCAAAACTAAAGAAATAAGAGTCTTTAAATGCTAAATCAAACCAAGTATTACAAATAATGAATGAAATGAAATAAATTAGAAAGCGTAAAATAAAGTTAAAGAAGATAAGTAAAAGGAAGAAAAAAAAGTAGATGAAATTGAATTAAATTGATCGTGGAATTATATATTCGAATCTCACATAATAATTAATTATTCTGAAAATGTGATTTGTCATGCAGAGAATTTTGATTAAATGTTTTTTTAATCGAGGAACAACCATTTATAGACTATTACTCTTCAAGGTTAAAATTCTGAAATTTGGACACATATCATGCTTATAATTGCAACTTCGATCTTTTGAATAATGCCATTACACATGTCCCATATTTGCATAACTTACAATGACTTTTCTTGACCTCCCATATTACCTTTTCAAAATTCCGAACTTGGAATTCTAAGTTTAGATTTTTCACATGCTTGTTTCAAATTTTTGGTTTAGACTTTAGACAAAAGAAAGTAGGACTTGACAATTAGTTAAATAGAAATAATTTCGTGTCAGTTCATAAATATGCAATATGCTTGATGATTATTTCTTTCAATTTTGAAAATAAAATAAAGTTTCTCAAAATCTCTTCAACACATGTTAAAATTCTCTTTACCAGGCCAACAACAAGAAGCCATTTATAAGAGTGCGCAAGAGTATAAACTTTTAGCTTGAGTGATTTATTTGTCTACAAATGCTTGGGAATTTGGAATCATGTTCATATATACCATTTAACTTTTCTAATCCAAAAATATGAAATTTATTTTTCAACACTTCCCCTTGGTGCGTTGCATATATAGCATAGGAGAATAATGCTTTCAGTGCAGAAACTGTTTCTTAGGGTATGAAAGCCACATAACATAGCTGATAGCTGCCTAACCAAATATATCTCGTACACAAAATCACAAACCATGTTAAAATTTGCAAAGTTAGAAATAGGGTGCCACTAATTAATCAAAGTGGGTGTAGCCTATATATAGTGATGATAAAGGCGTGCTTAATTATCGTCTTTCCCTAGTGTTGAAATTTGTCAAAACGAATTAATCACACTTAAACCCTTTAACTCTTCCTAATAGATAAATATTGACTCAAATAAAATGAGACAAAAGTACCTTCTAAGAAAAGCAAGAAACAAAACAAATACATGTGTTAACAGTAAATCAATAATTATGCTAGGGTGGTCCATATCATCCAAAATTTCTACTAACTGACGAAGCATCAAAATTACTTTAATATATTAAGCATATAGCGTTTTGAATGGCGTGAATTTTCTGTGCAGATTTGTTGAAAATTGTCAATGCCATGAAAACCAAAATACCTAACAACCAATATAATCTCAAAAAAGGACCTTTCATTTTCGCTCTGTTGGAATTTCCAAATCCGTTGCCGTCATCAACGTTAAGCTCTTGCAAGCTAGAACATCCCGAAGGAGAAAGCTCACAAGCCGCCACAAGTGTTAAAAAGTAACTTTTGCATTAAGTTGAAAATTTTATACTAAATTTTACATCAAACTTATTTTCAAAATACAAACATTTAAATATAAATTATTTCACTTCAAAATAAATTTTAATCATATTAAAATTAAAACTCATTTAAAGATTAAAAACGAAAACACTAGCAGCTGTTTCACCATACTGCAAATTAACCAATTTTCTTTTAATTATGCAATTTAATTTTGACAGGGGAATTCTACTTGCTCGATGTGTTGGGCAGTGGTGGTGAAGCCTTTGGGTGAAAGACTTAGGGAGAATGTATTTTTAGGGATGTTTGGGGGAGATGAGAAATTAAAAAGGGAGTTTATTAGAAATAAGGGAAAGGCAAATTAGCAATTGCTTACGGCTATTAAACCTTTTTTGGGTCCATACGAAGCTGTGAAAGAAGTGTAACTTTTGAAAGAGGCTCAATAATATGTGCTTCGTTCCATGAAACTTTTGTTCTTATCCTATTATTTCAAGTTTAATATTTCCACAAAAACAAAAAGTGCACTATTTGTACTAGACCAAAACCAAAAGGGTTTAGTGTCCAAAGATAATTTTGTCTCTTGAAAATAATGTGGCAGTTGTGATGAATGTTCGAGGCTATGATTTTGCGGTATAATATTCTATCCTCCGTTATAAAATAATTTAAGCCAAATTTCATTTATTTCAAGCGTGTAAATACATTTTATGTTATTACTTTGAATAATCATTTGATAATAGATAGTGTATATATTGATTGTGTAAATTGTCAAACAATTACAAACTGTTATATATAATTTGATTTTACTAACTGTTATATATAATTAGTTTATTAATTTTTATAATAATTTCTTTAAAAATAGTATTAACTATAATTTTAAATTAATTAACGGTGTAATTTTTTGATAAATTGTTAATGCATAAAAATTAAATTCTAATAAATTATGATATAATTGTTTAAAAATAAATAGTAAATTAAAAAAATAATTATATACGTAAAATAATTTTATAACGTATTCAATCAAAATTTATAATATATGATAAATTTGTTAAATTTTATAATAATTATTTTAAAATATTATTAATAATGATTTATAATTAAATGATAATGTAAAATTATTTTAAATATTATGACATTTAAATTCAAAAAACAGAAAGAGAAAATGAGTGTAAAGTCAGAAAAGGAGAGTGTCTGGAGCCTCTATGGCATATTTATATTATGTCGGACACTCTTAGTCTAATCTTGCGCCGTCCAAGCTCATCATGTAGGTGTCTTTTAATCAGACTTGAGCATTGTGCTCACATGGGACTGCATGCCAAGCTTGTCTCACTCATTTATAAGTGAATGCAAGAAGCTTCTAAAGATAAAACAAGTTGCATACGAGTGGGGATTCTCTATTTATCACTGTCTCAAGCCATGCCCAAAATGTCCCTCCAAACTATATATATATATAGAGAGAGAGAGAGAAATAGTAAATTCTAGATCATCTGCTAAATCTATAACTTGAATTTAAATTTATACGTAACTTTACTTTGAAAATTGTCAACTTGAGAATGAAAACTCATTTCTGTATATATCTTTCATTCTTGGAACACTTGATGCATTAATATTTTCTGAAATCAGGGCTGTGTATAAGTATTTAGAGGTGTCAGGCCAATTTTTTTAAAGAAATTTTAAATAATATTAATTATTAATTTTCTAGATTTCTAAGTCACAATTATTTATTAATGTTTTAAAATTAAATTATTTTAATATGTTCATATGTGTGTATGCATTGTGTAGGTATCCACCTAACACCTCATTCTTAGATACAACTAATAAAAAATTAACAAGTGATAAAACAAAACAAAAATTCTTCATTTATTAGCTTTAACTTGATTCCTTCTAATAAAGAAATGATATAACTAGTTCCCTTGATAAATATTTGATCTTATAAAAGATATTTTAAATAATAATAAAAATATTATTTTTGTTTATGTAAATAAAATAAAAATACTTAATCAACTAACTAAACCAAAAATTGTATATATTTTCTGTGTATTTTTAAATATATTTTTTTAACTATATTATATAAAATATATTTTAAATAGATTAGTATTTTAAAATACATATAAAATGTATTCCTCCACCCCCCCCCCCCCCTCTCTCAACCCAGTACTCATCATCTCCATTGAAAAGTCATAGAATGAAACTCTTTTGATCCTTCTTGTGCTTGCCATCATAATTCATGCCTCCTAAGGCAGACTCATGTCGGATCCACCTTCCTCATCCCCCAAAAGCACCCTCTCCTACCACCACAACAGGTTTCCACACTTAGGCTCCCTAGGAAGACCATACGCTAACATTTCATAGGTTCCCACAGCAAGCTTGGTTCCTGAAATTCATATGCCGGATGAACATCATTTGTTCATAATGCTCTATATTATGTTTGGCATACTCAATATCTTATTGTTAAACATAAAATTTTTATTTTGGCAGAGCATATATATTGAAGGTTTAATTGTGTTTTTATAGTGCCTAAAAATTCAGGTAAATCTGGTTTTGATTCCTCAAATTTTAAAAATCCATTTTAGTCTCTGATGTTGGTGTGCAAAATGGACATGTATTATTCCTTGGGATTAAGGGAACATTTTTGGGTACCATTATTGAACATAATTTCGATTACGTTCCTAATCAACCAAAAGTTCGACTCATTGCTGCTGGCAATCCCTTTGTCATTTTTGTTAAAACAGAAGATTTCCATTAGTCTCCCTAGTCTGCTGTAGGTGCCACTACACTAAAACAAGGACTAAGACGTGCAAAGTGTGACTGAAACCGGAATATACTTTGAGTGTGCGAACAGGTGCATGCGAGTCTCCAATCAAAGTGCAAAATACTAGTCAGAGCCAAACGTAGTGAACAAACTTTATGCAAAAAATTCAAAATCGTTATTCAGACAGCCGTGTGTTCGGAACTTTGGACTCCAAAAGTGCTACAAATTAAAGAGCCTTCCAGCAAAAAATGGTTTTCAACATTAGATACAAAAGAAGTAACCTTGTATTCTTGCAATTATGTGATGATTAATAAGAAACAAATGCTACAAAACCACGCCTAAATGTCATTTCTTGACTTCCTCATACTCTGCCTCGGGAGCCTGTTCACCACCCTGAGAACCTCCAGCTGAGGAACTGCCACTAGAACCACCTGACATGTGCTCTCCAATCTTGGAGACAGCTTTGTTTGCAGCATCAAGCTTTGCCTTAATTTCATCAGCATTGTCTCCTGCCATTGCTGTTCTCAAATCTGATACTGCATCTTCAATCTCTTTGGCCACTTCACTGGGGATCTTATCTCTGTACTCACCTAAACTCTTCTCGATGCTGTAGATGGTTGTATCTGCACTGTTTCTGATGTCAATGAGAGCCTTTCTTTCTTGGTCTTTCTGAGCATGCAACTCTGCTTCTTTGACCATCTTATCAATCTCATCTTCTGAGAGTCCTCCAGATGAACGGATGGTGATTTGTTGTTCTTTCCCAGTGGACTTGTCTTTGGCAGAGACAGTAACAATCCCATTGGCATCTATATCAAATGTGACTTCAATCTGAGGCATGCCTCTTGGGGCAGGAGGAATGCCAACAAGCTCAAATTCTCCAAGCGATTTGTTGTCTACAGCCATCTCCCTCTCACCTTGTAGCACCTTGATACCAACCTGAGTCTGATTGTCAGCTGCTGTTGAAAACACCTGAATGATATCACAAGTTAGAATTAGACTCTACCAAATCGAGAAGAATAGATTTACCAAAATTATATATATTAAACATCTAAAATTACTAATCTACTTAGGGGGGAGGGGGGGATTTATGCACATTTTTTTTATCCCTTGAACCCATTTTCAATTAAGATTTAAGCATATAATTTTATGATTTGAATGTTACATCACTTATGAAAGACTGACCCCATAACCTGGAAAGTGCAAAACGATGATCAGTCAATATTTAAAGATTACCTGACTCTTTTTTGTAGGAATTGTGGTGTTGCGGTTAATCAACCTGGTAAAGATACCACCCAAAGTCTCAATACCCAGAGAAAGTGGAGTGACATCTAGGAGTAGTAGCTCTTTAACATCTCCACGTAGGATACCACCCTGAATAGCTGCTCCCATGGCAACTGCCTCATCAGGATTTACTCCTTTGCTAGGACTCTTTCCAAAGATCGCTGAAACCACCTCCTGGACTTTAGGCACCCGGGTCATCCCTCCAACAAGAAGAACCTCATCAACTTCCTTGATGGATACGTTAGCATCCTTCAAACAGCTCTTACACGGTGCCTTTGTCCTTTCAATCAAGTGGTTTACCAAAGCCTCAAACTTAGATCTAGTCAATGTGATATTCAGATGCTTTGCACCAGATGCATCAGCAGTGATGAAAGGAAGATTGATTTCTGTTTGAGATGTTGAAGACAGTTCTATTTTTGCTTTCTCAGCAGCTTCTCGAAGCCTCTGCAATGCAAGTTTATCCTTTGAAAGATCAATATTCTCAGTTCTTTTGAATTCATTCACTAGAAAATCCAATAAAGCATTATCAAAATCCTCTCCTCCCAAGAACGTGTCACCATTTGTGGCTTTCACCTGGACACAAAATAGTTATCAGTAACAATTTCCAACGTTATTTCTAATGACAGGTTGTGAAATATAGGCATAGAATAACCAAGTGTTAATACCTCAAAAACACCATTAGAAATCTCTAAGATGGACACATCAAATGTTCCACCTCCAAGATCAAAAACTGCAATGAGACCCTCCTTGTTGTTCATCCCATATGAAAGTGCAGCAGCAGTGGGCTCATTGATGATTCTTTGAACATCAAGACCAGCAATTCTACCGGCATCTTTTGTTGCCTGTCTCTGAGCATCATTGAAGTAAGCTGGTACAGTAATTACAGCTTTTGAAACTGACTTTCCAAGATATGACTCAGCAGTTTCCTTCATCTTGGTGAGAACAAAAGCACCAACTTGGCTGGGAGAATACTGCTGCCCATTGGCTTCAACCCAAGCATCTCCATTGGGAGCCTTAACAATCTTGTATGGAACCATTTTCATCTCCTTCTGAGTTTGAGAATCATCAAAACGCCTACCTATCAAACGCTTGGTTCCAAAAAGAGTGTTTGTTGGGTTTGTCACAGCCTGACGCTTGGCTGGTGTACCAACAAGAAGCTCCGCTTTCTGGTTGAAGGCAACCACTGATGGTGTTGTTCGAGCTCCTTCAGAATTCTCAATAACTTTGGGATTCTGAAAATGTAATAAATATTAGTCAGCACAGACACCACTGAAAAATTCGTAACAAATTAAGAGAGAGGAAATCTTACCTTTCCCTCCATAACAGAAACACATGAATTGGTAGTACCCAGATCAATTCCAATGACATCATTACCAGCAGGCTTTGAACTGCAGTGAGGATGGAATTTCACAATGAATAAATCTGAGATTGGAAGTACCCACTACCCATATCTCTCTCTATATAAAGTGTAACAATTATCAAAACAGAACAACAAATGGCACCTGAACGGCCGAGACAAACTTGCCCACTTGTTCCCTACATATGATGTCTTTGTGCCACTCGTCAACTGCACAACAATGTGAAAGAAAATTAAGATTACCTTCAGAACAATGCTGACATGATCAACCAAGTTCAACAATCATTATTCCACAAATGATGCCATGATATCAACAATTGTTCATATACTTACTAGGTCCCGAATAGATGAGCAGTTCTAAAAAAAAATAGATTACGTACATCAAAAACAGCATTCGTACTTGTATACAAGTTACAATGAAGTCAGAAGCACAGAAAACGCAGATAATCTAGCAAAACTTCAAGCCAATACATGACCCAATAATCAGTAACATTCAAAGTTAACAAGTATCTCTCAATCTTATATAAAGTGCGGTTCTCAGAACCTTTCTAAAACTGTTAAATTCTAAGATCTAGTAATATTATTGACGGGTTAAAATTTTATTTCTTATTTCACATAAGATTTCACCTTCGCAGCAAAGTCGCACAATCACGGGACATAGAGCCTCGTCTCAGATCTTAAAAATCAATCATTTAAATAAAAAGTTACAGTTTCTAAACACAAGACACAAAGCGATTCGCTATATTCGTCACATAACTCAGCAAACATCTCAGAAAATAAGAAGTGAGGTTAATCGAGTGAAAATGGAGATGCGAAAGAGAGGGCGATGACGGTACCGAACGAAAGGCGGAGAGAGAAGACGAGGGAAGGTCGCGGCGGCGGAGAGAGCGGAGCAAGGCGGTCGCGGCGGCCATATCGGATTGGAAAAAGTGAAACAAGGGCTTTGGAATTGGGCGTTGGAGAAATGCCTGAATGGGAGGGTTTGGCTTTAAATTAGGGTTTAGGGTTTTGTGCTGACGAAAGAAGTGATGGTCGTGAGAGGTGGAAATGAAGGTATCGTATTCGTATTCGTATAGTATACTTTTCTCTAAAGAAAGTATCTGTTCTTCAAGACGTACAAAAGTTTTTCTTTTACAACAACCCAAAAAAATGTATACCCAATATATAAGTGAATTATTATTTATTATTCTGAATAAAAAAAATACTCTGGATAAAAGTATATTATTATTATTATTATCTTACCATTTTTATCTTTTTTTTTCTATTTATTTTTTCATTCTCTTTCTTTATTTTTTTTATATCTTCTTTCCTTCCATTCCACTTATCTTTATCTTTATCAAAACTTTTATATCAATGACTTTGTCTTAATCAAAACTTTCATATCTCAACAACAAGATCAAATCATATTGAAAAGGTCTCACTAACACATCGTCAATAACTTTATATATAACGTGTTTTTTATCCATCATCTAATTATTGAATTATAATTATATATTAATTTAATTGTTTATGTAAAAAAATGAATAATAATATAAAAATTAATATAATGATTTATATTTTAGTATATTTATAAAAAAATTGATTTAATGAAATAAGAAAAAGAATGTTTCCTTGGTAATAATATTGTTACAGTAAGTGGAAAACATGACACAAAAATTTGTTGATGGTAGAGTAGTCTGCTATCAAGGGCTGCCAAATAACATGTAGTTGTTCAGACGTGAGAGATATTACTTTATTACGAGGCCGCATTTAATAAGGTAAAAGTTTTTTATTTTTTGAGAATTTTAATTTAGTTTCTCCTTGTTTGATATTAATTTTTAAAAATTCAAAATTTTGGAAAATATTATCTTTTAGAAATGTTTTTAGTTAGTTTTTTTTTAAAATCCACAGGGGAGGTCGGAATCATTTCTAACTTTCCTGGTTAGGAAAAAATTATTTATATGGCAAGACTACATTACCCTTTTTTAAGTATAAAATATCCTCACATAGATTTCCTCTTTATCCAAAAGCTTATTTCCATGGTTAAACATCTTTACTTGACCTATGACATTTAGTAATATTTTTTTTATCTAATAGTAAAAATATTATTAAAAAGTTTTAATAGCATTTAATAAACATCATAACATGAGATATATACAATATTTAATAAAATATCATGAAAATATAATAGTAATATTTATTCATATTTAATAATATTTTTAAAATATTTTTAAAAAAAATTTAACAATATTTTTACTAAGAGTTAGAAAAAAATATTATTAAAGGTTATATGTATAACAGTGATTCAACTTATCCACATGATTATATCTCCTTTTTTTTAATTTTGAAATTTGCAAAAAATCTCTATTTTTCTTTTTTTATAAATAATTTTATATTTTTTTAAACGTAAATCTCCAACTACTTTATATTTAAGTTTATTTAATTATTTATTATTTCATCTTGTACAATATTTTGTAAATATTAAATGATTTTTATATTAACCACCTAATATTTCTTCTATGAATTCAAAAAATCTCTTTAACAATTATATTTATTTTGTTGCAGGACCTCCCTTACAGTAGAGTTTAATAAAATTATTTTAACAAAATGGTATATTTGTAAAAAAAAAAAAAATCGTATACATCCATGCAAGTTCTACTATAATCAAATATGAAAAACTTTAATTCCAAGAAACATATATAATCAACCAAACGCATATTAATGATTCTCAAGAATCATAATGTCTTATTTTCATATTGATTATGATATTTTCAGGTATAAAAAACCTTTTTCTCTACTAGATGCTTGTGATCTCTTGACATAAAAAAAATTTCTCCCATACTAAACTCTCCCTAAAGTAAGGTGACATGGTAAAAAAATTAATCAAGTATGAAATAGAAATTTCATATACATATAATTTGCCTAATTCTTATTCTTATATTTAAATATGTATGGATTAACTTCATGCTAAAGAATAATCAATTGAAAAATCTTTTTTTTTTTTTACTTTTTCTTAGTATTCCCATATTTCGTGAGATAAAAATAATTTTTGTATGTTATTCAAACACACTAATCAACATCAGTTCAGCTCGCCTGTTCCGATGGTTCTGCTGCCAAATTTTGGCAAATCCTATAAGTCAGGTTGTTGCTTATCAATAACCATCTTCATTTTCTAATTTTGTAATAATAATAATAATAATAATAATAAAGTAATATAACCTTCATTTAAACATATGTTACTAGTATAGCTAAGCTAGCTCCCAAATATCAACCAATCTGTTTGTGCATGTTTCGGAAGTTACTAGGATAGTCCAACCCCAACATTTTCGGTTAATCATAACAGTTTCAACCATCAATAAATAGATACTAATATCTAACATTTTGCTGCTACTTTTCACTCTTATTTTCCTACTTCCCTTAAGATAGTAACATACAACACAACAAACTCAACAACAACAACCACGTAGCTAGAGAAATGGCGGAAGTGAAGAGTGAAGACCCAGAAAATGCAAATAAGAGAGAAAAAGAAGAAGAGGAGTCTCCAATAGAGCAAGAGGGGCTAACAGTGAAGAACACCGACGACCCGACCCAGCCGGTATGGACCTTCCGGATGTGGTTCCCGGGGCTGCTCTCGTGCTCCCTCCTGTCCTTCCTCAACCAGTTCTTCGCCTACCGAACGGAGCCTCTCTTCATCACTCAGATCACCGTGCAGGTGGCCATGCTCCCCCTCGGCCACGTTCGGGATCCCCGGGTTCGGTATGAAGCGATTCTCCTTCAACATGAAGGAACATGTTCTCATTATAATTACCATATTTGCTAATGCTTTGGGTCCGCCTCGTCCTACGTGGTGGGGATTGTTACCATTGTCAAGGCGTTGTATGGAAGGAAGATATCGTTGGTTGCTTCATGGCTTCTCATCATCACTATTGGAATCAAAGATAAGAGAAAATTTGACTTTAAGACTTAAATTTACAGGTTTCTTCTCTATAGTACCCAACTTTTTTCATATTATTTTTCCTGTTTGCATGTGCTTTACCTGTTTGCTCTTCTGTTCTATACTTTTTCATTCATGCCACTGCAGATGTATTTTAATTTGAGAAAAAAGACAATGCAAGTGTAAAATAATTTTTCAGTATCATTCAATCAAATATTATCTTTTTATGATTAATTAAATAATAATATAAGATGTTAATGCATCATCGTTAAATTATTTTTAATTTTAAAGGTAAAGTATGCATTTTTTTCCCCACACAAGACAGGTTTTGTTGTTATTTTTTTATAAGCTGTTTTCTAGATTAAAAATTTTTCAATATCATTCAATCAAATATTATTTTTCTGCTTATAAATTAAAGTTATGATCTGTTTAGTGATAAAGCACTAAAACTTATTTATAATTTGTTAAAACCCAATAAGGTTATGCTTGATAAAGCTTAAGCTTAAGGTTAAAAAAATTAATTTTACATATAAAGTTAAAAGATATTAAACTAAATTTATTGAATTGGAAGTGCTTCATAAAATTAGTTATTAATCAATTAGTTATTTTTGGTGTACATATAATTAATTAGTTAACAAATATAAAATGACATAGAAAAACATGTTTATATGATTTTTATACCTTTTTTATTTTTAGAAAAAAAATATTTTTAACTAATAATAATTTAAACTATTGTAGTTAGTTTTAAACTGATATAACTTTTTAAGAGATAAAAAATTCATTAAAATTTAAAATAAATAGTATAATATTAAAAGCGGAACTTTATTGAAACAAAGTGCTTCAGCTTAGAAGACAAATTTATTGGGTTGTAACAGACAACAATTTCTTCTCAGTTGTCATTTTCAATTTTTTCTTGTTAAATTATTATATTTTAATTTGAGGGTTTGGGAATAATCCATATAAAGGAGAAATGTGGCATGCACCATCATTGCCTCCCATCACCTTTTCTCATAATATGGTTGTGGCAATCTATAGCATTGTCTCTTTGCCGTCTCATTTCACATGATTTCTGGCATCACAGCCGATAGAAAATGCGCAATAGCCTTAGAATTTTCAGTAGGAGTCATATATATTTGTAACAAAAATAAGCAAAGTGGTTAGGCTGGCTAAGCAACCAGCTTCAATTTGTTAGGATCATTGATCAGTTAGAGTTAATTCTCATACTCATCTCCTAAAAATACTGTATTGCTATATTCATGTCATCTTATTCGGTCAATGCCAATCTAATACCATGATTTCCTATCACCATTCACCACACCAAGTTGGTGTCACATATCACCTCTCAAAACTCTGATAACAACAATGTTTTCATTTCCTTATCACAGTCATTTAAGTATGCATCTCATGCCAGATGTAGCCAAAAAGGAAAAAATGTTGTTGTGGTGGCCTTCTCAAGTTTATATATATTTACTTACATACAAATTAACCCTGTTGATAACTTGATATGCAAAGCTTTGCAGGAGAAAGATGAGCGCAGATTTTTGCAGGCATCTTGTTCAGCCCTCTTATCTCACCCTTCTTTGCTATTGTCAATGTCTTTGCACAAGAAAACTATCGGGGTGTAAACACCACCGGGGAGATTTACACCAATGAGTCAATATCAATCACATAAGAAAATTTGACATCATATTTTAACCCAAAATCATGTTGCTCAACTTTTTTACTCTATTCGATGTGAGACTTTATCTCACACTTGTATTCTAATAATTTCCCATTCAAGTGTGAGTTTCTTTCACATGGTAACTTCCCCTTCGAGCGGAAGTCATTATCATTCACGAGTATTAGATCTTACATGCTCTAGGTATTTGTGGTACTTACACCGCTGCTCCATCCACAAAGACAATGTAAGTCTTTTATAATTTTATGAGTTCCACTTTATTTTGTAGGATTTAGAGATACTTTGCAGTTGCATGATGTACAAAATGATTATCTGACATCCAATGCGTTGAATGCCAATATCATTCAGAGAAAATTCATGATATATGATTTAAGTTTGTGTTGAAAAGAGAGAACATATTGAACACCTGATGTTTTTTGAACAATTTTCTTATGAGCTAGTATTAGAAGTTTTCTTATGGCAAATCTTAAGAAGATGTGTATGCCTTAATGCGGCTGAATATGCACATGAAACATTTAGGAAACAAAGGGAGCCTGGCTTCTTTGCTTTGCAGCTTAAATTTTCATAGAACTATCAGCAGCATAAACATGCGGGGAGGTTGTAGAGCGGTATCGTGCTTCAGCAAAGGGCAAAGAAGATATCCACACAAAACTGATGAAAAAATACAAAGACATACCTACATGGTGGTTTTATGTGATGCTGGTCGTGACGCTTGTGGTTTCTCTCGTGCTATGCATCTTTCTAAATAACTAGGTTCAGATGCCGTGGTGGGGACTTGTCGTTGCTGCAGCCTTGGCGTTCATATTTACTCTCCCAATTAGCATCATAACTGCCACCACAAACCAGGTTAAAATCTTGCAACTTTTGCTCCCCTACAATGTTCACTACATGAAAAAGTTCAGTCCCATTATTTGAAGATAAAAAGTTGGCATTTTTTGTTTTGTTTTGTATACACACACATTTAGAAAATACACCAAAAATCAAAGAGACAACTTATTGTTGTTCCAAATTGGTGTTCAAAGAAACATTTGCCGTCTCCTTCTTGTGACATGGCGTGGACAATTTAACCAAATTTGTAGATCATAGCATATGAATACATAACTTAAAATAATTTTTCGATGGCTAATTGCGAATCTAAGGATAGTTTAACCTTAGGTAGAACCATGAAGTTTGTATCATGTATGGTAACATTTTTAGCTGGACAGTCAACTAATAGTTTTAAGTAACAAAGTAAGTACTCTCTTCATAGGGGCAGGACCTTAAATTTTCAAGTTATAACCTGTTTAATCTTATGCTCTGCCTACTGATACCAGGACTAAATATTATTACTGAGTATCTCTTTGGTATCATCTACCCCGGAAGATCAATAGCAAATGTATGCTTCAAAACCTTGGTGATTTGAAGCTTGGTCACTACATGAAGATCCCTCCTAGGTTAATGTTTTTAGTTCAGGTATATTCATCATGTTTACTTCTACTCACCTCACCCCCTTCTATGCCTAACCTTTGTGTCACACACAAATAGATTGCACTATACTCATATTACATTTCTTCTATAGTATCTAATTCACTCCATGTGTTTGTGTAGTTCATCGGTACAATGCTTGCTGGAACCATCAACATTGGTGTGGAATAGAAGGAAGTCACTGGACATGTCCAAGTGACCGTGTTTTCTTGGACGCATCAGTCATCAATAGGGCCAACACTAGTTTGGATATTGCACAAGACATTCCCCAAGCAGTCATGGATTCCCTTGATCAATCTTCCGGTCCTTCAGGGGGCAACTGGAATGATGCCACCAGCAACACCACTGAACTACAATGCCTGGATTATAATTAGAACAATTTTCAACTTCTTTATCTTTCGCTACAGCAAGAAGTGGTGGCAGAGATACAACTATGTTCTATCGGCAGCACTTGATGCAGGGGTTGCTTTTATGCCTGGAAAACACAAGTCTCAAAAGGGTTTTTTTCTTTGCGCACCTACCAAATGATTAGTACACTCAGTACAACATGCCCAATTCCATTTTTGTCTTTCCATCAAATTCATAAGGATTGTCAATTCAAAATATATATATTTTTTAAAAATTCAAAAATATATTTTATGAATTAATTTAAAATTAATGATCCAAATAAGAATTGAACATGCAACTTTCATATTATCAATATAATGTTCTAACCAACTAAACTAATAAATTAATTATGTTTTAAAATAATTAATATCATTATATATAACACTAAATTTTTTAATGTATATTTAATATACATGTAAATTTAAATAATAAATTTTATGATAATTAATTTTGATCTAATAATTAATTTGTTTACATATATAAATTTTTATGAAACCTATGATTTTTATTTCAAATTTATATATGTAAAAAATACATTATTAGATTAAAATTAATTATAATAAGATCAAAAAAATAAATTAGTAGATTTATGTTAATAATGTATTTTTTTTACATATATAAATTTTTATTAAACTTATGATTTTTATTTACAATTTATATATGTAAATAAATTAATTATTAAATCAAAATTAATTGTCACAAATTTTATTATGTAAATTTACATGTGTATTAAATATACATTAAAATTTTTAATGTTGTATATAACAATATTAATTATTATATAACATAATTATTATATCATCGTACTAATAATATAAAATTTATAGGTTCAGATTCGGACTTGGCCATCTTGCAACTTGCCCAACAGCTAAGGGAATAGTGGTAGATGGTTGCCCTGTATATTGATGACTACTTTAAATGGTTTTTTTTTTTTTCATTACAACGGCTTCTTTTATGAATGCGTATATATTTTATTTTCCCAGGAAATAGTGTTATGTTTTTCAATCAGCAATTGGAAAATGTTTATTAGTATGTTTTCGTGATATTTGAACGGCAGTTATTTATTTGAAGGGTTTATTTGATGCTTTTGATTTTTTTTAATTAGTATTTATTTAAAAAAGGAGAATGATCGACGTAATTATTCGTTCAAACTTGTGCAAATATAATACATATGAAATAGCATTTTTGCCATATCAAAGTCATAAAAAAATGTTAAAATCTGATACTAATATAAAGTAAATAAAAAATTAATGACTAATTTTTTTAGATAGGGAGATCATGCTAATTTACCACATTTTATTTTTATGAGTTATTTGATACGATGGAGCTGGTAAAAAACCCACGCTTTGCAAACAAAATAGTGCGGCGGATGCAAGGAAAAGAAGAGAAGAAAGCAAAAGTTACTGAACTTATTTATTAATGCTTCATAAATATTTTTAATCATAGATTTAGGCTGAAAAGGATAAAAATTGCAATAGTAATCAGAAACTGCAGCTAAAAGCTGTAAAGTTGCCAACTGGTGGTTGAAGAAACATTGCCAGAAACTCACCAGAATTTAATTTTCATGAATTTTTCTTTTTAATTGGCTAAACTTGAATATCATCTTCAACTTATGTCCTTAAAGTCAACTCCAACAGTGGCGTGTTTACTCCCAAGATCAATGCTTCCATGTTGCTCAGGCTTCACCTTATTTTTCCTAGTCTCATCATGTGCTGCATCAACATCAGCACAGTCTATGGATCTGTTATGATAACACTGCCATCACCTTGGATATCATTTGGGAAATGCAAGTGTCATCACCTCATCTGTCTCTTCCTGAATAGATCCCCTCTAATCAAATGATCAGCTTTGCAAGTAATTTCAGGAAAGAAAGCTTGTATACATTGCCATCAATGTTAAAATTAGATACTCAAACCCAGAAATCATCGTGATGAAATTACCTGAAATCCATTGGTTATATTCATCCAACCTTATTATGAAGGAGCTAGAACTTGGGGAACCACCTCCTCCATAAGCCTACATGTTCCCAGAACAGAAAACTCATCAAATTAAATGTTAAACAATCAGAAGGTAAGACAAAGATGTATCCATGTGTAAAACAAGCAAGGCACACCTTTGCAACTTCAGAGGTATCAGTGGAACTATCAGTGCTACGCAAGCACATTTTGAGATTATTCCGTTGCATGAATATCACAGCCCCTATTGGCCTGTCATTGGTGAATAAATCTAATCCATCAGATTATATAATTCAATAATTCTTTGATACAATTAAAAACCCCACAAAAGGTCGTGGCAGGATATCATGGTTATAAAATAATCTGATATAAGTACATTTTTTAGATTCTTCACTTAACCCCTAAGAACCTTCATCAAACAAGGATACTCAAGTCAAGACATAATTCTGGACTCTCTGACAGCTACAATCAGACGAAGAATCAACATATCTAGTCCAAGCAATAATCAAGCACCGAATGCTTTTCTTCAAGATAATAAAGTCTCTTGTATGTGTATATATATAAAATTTCATGTTGATATTATATGATGGCATAACTAACATGTGATTAGTGCTATGCATCTGCATTCTTCCTCATCAAGCAACGAGCCAAGATCCTGCCTCAAGTTCCATGGAAAAAGGACTCAGTATTGGAGAACATCAAATGCATAACACATTTAAGTGGCAAAATACCATAGAGACACTGGAACTCATGAGGTCACTATTTTAGGTTATTTTAATTCAGTGTCTAGTTATGAGAAGAAACTAATATTTTTTTGAAGAATTTGCTTAAACATTAGTTCAGCATCTATGCTAATGCCACAGTGGAGCTATTGACAATATTATTTCCATGCCAAGTTTGAAATTGCTGTCATTACCAATTGTTGCTTTTGTTCTTCTGTCAAGAACTTCCAAATGTAATTATTTTTAGAATCACCATACTCACCAAAAACATTCAATAGAGTTGAGCCAAGCTTTAAATTAAATATTTCTTTGTCTCAGACAACCACTGGGGAACATCATTCTGCTAACAAGATAATAATATCATATTAAACTTAGATTTGATAAACCTTTCTTTTCAATAAATTACCTCACCTAAGACCAGTAGCAGCACTTTTTACACTAAGAAGCTTGCCGATTTCATCACTTAAGTTGGAGTTCCCATCTGCCCGAACTCCCTACAGAGCAATCATGGCAACAAAACATGATTATAAATCTCAATCACAAAATTGTGGGTGGCACAACATCGCATGATGCCATTATATCAATAAAACTGGCAAGAATTAGTTATACATTGAACATTAAAAAAGCAGGAGACAAAGTTCATGGCACAAATTTGAATTTCATTCATAATTGATTAGTTTTAAAACAACACAAATTAAAAGAGAGAAAAATTAAGGCATATTAATAACAATAGAAGTAAGATGATTGTAAATATTACCAGGCACTCTCCATAAAATCCTCTACCCAGTCGAACCCTGAAAGCCTTTTCCAGCAATTTGCTTGCAGCATTCTGGCGAGATGACACACATGAATTTCCTTTAGTAATTAAATCTTCAGCACTTAATTTCAGCAACTGCCATGAAGATTTTTCAAAGAACAGAACAAATTCAGCAAAGACATGATAACTAGAGAGAAATTGACAATAACTTACACTAAGAATTGGAATATTACACAGCAAGGCATATAAAAGCAAGGAAGCAACACAGTAGATGGTGCTATGGCATGAAGACTTGTAATATTAGTATATGACACTATGGCAGTGTAAATAGAATGCAAAATTCTGAATTTGTACAAGTCATGCTCACTTCAAACAACCAATTAACTTATCAAAATGTATTTTTCCCTTCCCAAGCAGGGAATAAATAATTGACAAAACTGACAGGAAAAAAATGGTAAGGCATGTCTACAATCTCTATCTTACAGAATAATAGTTCTATAGTTTCTATTGAAACAGATTCATTTTAATTAAACTGAAGAGTTTCTTCAGTTAGCCTGCCCGAGCTATTTGACATGGTCTATATACTTCTTAGAAATAAAAAAATGCTATGCGTTCATAAATTTGTTTCTTAATCCATTTTTTTTATATGAATTAAAGTAAAATTCTAAATTTTTGCTCAACAACAACAATAAGAAGAGAACACTTTAAGACAAACAATCTTAAAAGATGATCAACCAGTCATGCCTGCTTGTACATGTATGGATTAGAAATGCAGTTAAACCTTGACCGCCATTCACTCAGTCCAATATTAAAGGCCCTAATGCCAGGCAAGCTCCATCGGCGAAGATCTCCATCCTCAATGTACTTAAGCATCAACTCCACTCGGCCTTTGTCTTTTGAGTCCACCAAACATGGAGCCTCACCCTTAATGAAATTCAGGCATATTTCAATTTCAGTCATTGCTGTATGAGATACTGCAGAATTAAAGCACATAAAAGAATTTATATTCTTACTTACATTAGAAATATTAGCATCCTCACATTTGCCGGCAAAGTACTCATAAACAACACTGGAGCTACTCTTCTCAAGATTTACATTAATCATAATATTCTCAGGGCAATCATTGGCAGGGGGAATATGTCCAAGTACCGATTTCCGATGATCAAACCCAATAATCCTAGATAGATAAAAGCAACCAATTTAATATGCAAACAAAACCAAACCACACGACAAATTATACAATAACAGGACATTAGTATTTATTAACCTACTTGCATTTTGATTTACGAGAAAGGTCGAAAAGGAATTCCTTCGGAGGAATAAAGTCAAGTAGATAACACGTCTCCAGGCCTTCAAAGCACAAATCTTCAATCCTGTTGTCACAAATATGTAACTTCATGAAGGTATCATTAAAAAAACCACGACTTTCGAGAACACCCCATTTCAAGTTTTCAAACTTAAAAGTCGGTAAAGCACAGAAATTAGAACTTCAAATGCTCAACGACAAGAAACACAGAACCCCATTAATGAAAGATAGGAAATTTATTGAATAGAAGAAGAAGGGTGTGAGAAATGAACCTGAGAGCGAGAAGGGGAACCGAAGAGAAGGGTAATATGAGGGAAGGGAGATTGTGGTGAGTGTAGAAGAGGTGAGCAAAGAGAGCAGAGTATGCTCCAGAAAAGGAAGGGTAGTTGTAGAGAACTATGTTGGGAACTCTGTCTTCTGAAGCTTTGGCTATGGCTTCCAACGCCGCGTCTGAACGCATGGTTCTACTCCTTCTCGCAACCCATACACACAGAGAGAAAGGGAGGCTCCTCCTTCCCCCATTTCTGAACCACCATTTCATTTGAATGATTCTTTTGTTTTTCTCCTTTGAATCGTTGAGTTGGGTTAATGATCCATTTCGCAGCTTCAAGAGACATGTACCCTACACTGTGAACCGAAAATAAGATTTTGAAAAAACTAAACCCCAATAATAAGAAATTATATGTAAACTAAACAGAAATTATAAATGCATCAGAAAATATAGTGATGCGATCACTTTTGAAGTGATTATCGTCAAGTGAAAGATAATATAATTTTTTTTACATTATCAATATATTTATTATATATTCTTATTAACACATTTATTTATTTTTACATTTTATTTTCACTATTTTTTACCATCTTATTTTTTCTTTTATTTCATGACAAATTCAATCTAAAATAAAAACAAATGCATTACATATAAACTAATTTATAATACATGGTGAATTGTTAAATTCATAATTATATAGAATTTGTGTGGAGAAATGGTGATTTGGTAAGTCATGAGGGTTTAGGAATCATGGTAATGCGTGTGACGATGGTAGGTGTGGGTAGGTTGCAGCACAATGATGAGTTTGGTGTGTTGTGGAGGTTGCATTGGGTGGTGTTTGAGTGCGGCGTAGGTGTTGGGTGGTTAGGTGGAGGTTGGGTGCAATGGTCATGAAGATTTATGGGAGAGGTAGCTAGGTTTGCTTGGGAGAGAAAGGGTAAAGAGGGGATATCATGAATTTGGGTGTATCAAGAAAAAATAGGGTGCACAAAGTAATTTCCTACTCCGAATTCGTTGTTAATTTGGATTTTATTTTCTGGGCCTCTTTTTTCTGCACCCTAACAATCTCAATCTACACCTTTTGTACATTCTGAATTAGGTAATCTGGAATGTAAAACTTTCCTTCTGTATTAATCTTTCCATAATGAAAGGAAATGTTCCTTGTAAATTTAGGATTAGGTAATTTGGAATTTAAAATCTTCGTTCTGGACAAATTAACCTTTCTCTGATAAAAAGTGGTGTAGGGTGAGATTTCTGGATGCAATCTGATGCATGTGATATACAGTATGGGGCCTAGGTGCCCCCGGGAGTGGTGTTTGGATTCCGTTTCATGATACATGATATACAGTATAAATTAAGAAATCATATATAAAACCCCCCAGGCACAACGCAGATATCTTTATTGTCCAATATATAGATATAGATGTACATTAAGATGCATTATTCGTTTCATGATTCATGATACACAGTACAGATTTAGAAATCATATGGACCGAACATATTCATCTCCATATATGGGTTCGATCGCTATCTAACAGGTTTTGACCAATGCAGCTGTAATCTAGTGCACTGCACACTTGGCTTGTTACTTTATAACGAAAGTAATTAAGGATAAAAATCTATAGACTTAAAGCATGTTTAGTGCAGTTTATATTTAGAGAATAATCGCTTATTTTTTTAAAATATTTCTACTTTAATTTAAATTACATCACATGCACGTTAAATTTTTTACATCTTCAATTTGAGGGAGTACCCCATAATCATCACTTCGGCTGATGGTTCACTGGGTTGGGGTTGGGACTGCCTTTGTTGCAGACTGTTAGGGTCAAGTGTATCATATCTATTTTTGATAGCACATGGAGGTTTGAGTGCTGCCCTTTCTTCTTCCTTATGCCTTGCTTCAATAACCTAGGATCCAAATCATTAACTTAGGTTTAGCTAAAATAAACTTGAAGCTTTCAGCTTCTAGATAATTAAATGGCATGATCCAAGTCTATTTGGATACAAAGCTAGAAAAACTTGAGAGTTTTTCTATTTGCAAAAAATTCTATATTTTTAATAGAGAAACTTTCAAAAGCTCTTATAGCTTTGTATATCCAAACATACCCTAAATGAGGAAAATCTATTGGATTCCTAAACTTGATGCCCTTTATAGGGCTTGTGTGGTTAGGTATTTCATTACATCATGTATGAATAATTTTTGGTTAAAGGTGTAAGGAAAGACTTTATAACAATGTGGAGATGGAGAGAAAAATGCTTGTAGTTATAGAGAAAAAAAATTATTTTAAGAGTTTATTTTTATTTTTTTTTCTTTCACTTTGTGTCCTTTACAAAATTAGGTTTCGTACCTATCAACATTTTCCATTATCAAACTGAGTATAAATGCATATACTTATATATCATAGAATATGTTTTCTTGATGATTTACCTTCTTTAGTTCTGCATTTTCATTGTGGATAAGGTCTATCTTCTTATGAAGTTCTTCATTTTGTCGACGAATCAAGCTTCCCTGCAAATAATAATGGTGTCAATGAAGAGATTGGTTCAAAATTTGAAATTTGTGGAGTATTAAAGGAACAAAATCTGATGCCTGGAACCTTTTGTTGTAATTCCTTGATCTCATCACTGAAAATGTGATCCTGCAGATGAAATAAATGATTGTGTAAGAGTCGTGCATGAAATAAAGGATGGCACATGTATTATATATTTGGATTTGCCTTTGTATTCAAAACAACTTCTAATCTAAATTTTATTGAAAGGTCTTTGGAGGAAACAAACTTTCTTTTTACTAAAAATGATTAATGAAAACCAAACATGTAGTATAAAGAGGAGCTTTGATTTGCTTTGACTTTGAATCATGATACCTTTTTATTGCGAACGTTATTCAAACTCATTTGTAGTTGATTTTCCAGATGTTTTAGCTGATTAATACCCAAACCAGAAAGTTCTTCACCCATCAGTTGCCTGCATTTGTCAAAAAGAAAGTATGTAGTCCTTTCTCATCTTAAATTTGTTTATTGCTATGGTATATAGTTATGTGATTAGAATACAAATGCATCAGTAAGTTTCTTACCGTGATATCATTATTAGATTGTATAGAAAAGTGAGAGTAATTTTGAACCAAGCATATCTTTCTATTCTCCAAATTTTTGCTAAGACATTGTTTTGCTTCAGGAAGGTTAATTAGGAACGCGGAAAACCCTTGCCCCCTCCCATTTTCATTACAAAAAAAGCATGAGAGGAGACCAATATGGGTATTGGGTATTGGTTTTGCTTAACGTACTTCCTCCATTTTTGTACTCTCCATATTGTTACATAGTTACATCAAATTAAAACTATGAGCCTTTCATGATCATTATTCATCTCACCCAACATTAACTACCTTAACAAGAAGTACCGTATGCACTCGGTATAATTTTCCCCCTTAAACTTGTCTAGAATCCATTATTAAGTCTATATAATAACTTATTGTTGAGAAGATAACATTCTAAAATGATTTTTAGATACCTCAAATACTATTTGACACTTAGTAAGAGAGATAAAAAAAGATAAATTATAAGTATGAATGTATGATAAATGGTATGACATGATAGGAAGAAATTAACAGATGATATAGAAGTGTTTAAAAAATTGAGGTGTTCAAAAATCATTGCACATACGTATTTCAATATGTGTTCAAGAGTTCGTGTTACTCGCTAATTTCCATATTTCTGACATGCTTCAATGACAAATATTCAACTGTTGGGTGTCTAATCTTTTACCTGTGGTTTTCTTGCAAATGCTGCAGTTGTTGCCTCAAGCTTGCTGCTTCTCCCTGCCAAAACTAACAAGTAGTAATACATATATCAGACGTATGTAACATCAATTTGTAAAGAAGTAAATGATAACGCAGATTGCAGAGGTGAAAAGTATTACATTTGCACCTGTCAAAATTTCCCTACCCGTCAATGCCGCAGCGTCTTATAAGAAAATTCACAAATAGTTAGGATCCGAATATCGTGTGGTTGATTATGCAGTTGTTTCATGTTATAGGTGTTGTTGGGGTATTTTCTTTGGGTTTGAGTTGTTGGTTTTAATTGGCATAATACTATGTGAGTTTTGTAAAATGGCAAATGTACTTCTTGTGCTTTTAGCTATTCTTTTCTTTTTCAATGAAAATTTAACTTGTACAAACAAAGAAGGGTGAAAACCCAAGTACTATCAACATGTGATGTGGTCAATTAAAATCATATTAATTAATACATTTTAGATTTTTTTATCATGTTATTGATATAAAATATTCAATAATTTTTTTATGATTAATTTTTATTAAAAAAATTTATTAATCACTTTTATTGGAATATTTATTTTTAATTATATTTTTTTTATCATATATAAAGCTCGAACTCAATACCTCACTAATCTGAAAAGACCAATTCAATGTTAAAAATTAATATGTTAACTAAACAATATATTTTTTATATGTACACTTTTAGTTAATAATAATGTGATAGTTATCACGGTTATGGTTCTAGGTCATGATGTTTAATGATTGTAAATGTAGGTTAAAGAATAAGAGTGTGATTAATAGGCTGAGCAGGTGTTCCTTACATTATAAAATCATGTTTTAAATGTTCTTAATTTTGGCTTCAATATTATTTTAGACTTGATAAATTAAGATCAAATAGCATGAATGTAGTTTAAGGTTAAAATGGACCGTACTCAATGCTTTTTTTTTTTTTATTGATGTATTAATCATGTAGCTTGTCTTTATTTTATCTATTATTAATTTGTCCTTGTAAGACTGTTATGTTTGGGTTAGATTACTTGTATTTTAATTAATAATATTTTGCTTATAAAAAATGATAGTCTTAATGAATGCTAATGGCTAATTTAGGCTTATAAAGATTACTTCTACAACAAATTGTAAGAACTATGGAGAAATCTATCACATACAATCCTATTCATTTATCTTGTAGCTTTAACAGTAAAGTTTTTACAATTCTCTTTACAGTACTATTTCTTTATCGCATACCATTTACATGCTTTTAATTACGAGTTTTTATGCCTCTGTTCTTTATTTCAACTCAACTTCTAGATGAACTCAATTGAATGTGACTGTAAGAGTTTTTTTTTTAAAAAAGATTGGATTTGAATTTTCGGATCATATATTCAATTTTCAAATTTCTTTCTTATTTTCTCTTATTGATAGATTATGTGAAGCTTTTCTCAAGGTCTTAATTACGACAATTTTCACAAACAAAACTAAGATCACCATTAAGAGACTAGTCAATGCAGCTATCTTTTTTGGTTTGCACCAAAAGTATTTCCCAACTTATAGTTGAAGACTAATTACTTTGAAGACGTAGATATTATTGAAATGTCTTTTGTCTTTTCCAATAAAGAGTCTTCTACATTTAGATGGTTGGAAATTAATCTCATGTTAACATGCTTAAGGAATCAAATTATCTACCAACTATGTTAAACCTTATTGATAGTAGTCAATGTTATTTGATACTACTTGTTGAGCCATTTTCATAGGTCGAAATGTGTCAAAAATTCAGTGTAAGTTTAATATAGAAGGCGGAACTTATGGTTAAATAATAGGTATAAAATTTAGTTGTGCCAAGAGAACTAATGTTAAGAGTATAGTGAACTCTTTCTAGTTTTCCTTGTAAGCCTGTGGTCGAGTTCATAGTTTTAAAAATTGGCTTGGACCAACCAATTCTACCGACTGGACCAAATATTGGTGGTATAACTTGTGCAAGCCACTCACTAGATTGATATGTCTTTCACTCAATTTGAATCGGCATGACCAATGGATTTTACAGTTGAATTGATGAACCAGTTTAGTTCAACCAATACAAGAAAAATGAAATACATAAGAATCAAATCCAAAATCTGAAAATTATTTAGTAAATCAACTTATTACTAGATCACCATGATTAATAAGTAAATTTA
Source organism: Glycine soja (assembly GCF_004193775.1). NCBI lineage: Eukaryota > Viridiplantae > Streptophyta > Magnoliopsida > Fabales > Fabaceae > Glycine > Glycine soja. The sequence continues at coordinate 5,043,411 of NC_041009.1, forward strand.
TAACACAAATAATATATATATATATATATATATATATATATATATATATATACTTATTTTATATTACTTATACTGGTTCATGTGATTCAATTATTGATACATTGGTTCAACTAGTGATTCATTAATCTAATATCTCAACTGAATTGATGATCGATCTAATTTTTAAAATATTAGTTGGATTGTTCAGGTTAAGATTAATTTAAATTTAAGTTAATGAAGTTTTAATTTAAATTTAAGTTAATGAAGTTTTATGGTCGGTATTAGATATTTCTTGAAAGAAAATTAACCAATATATGGTTTTCTTTATCTTGTTATTCTTGTTTTTTCTTACTTTTTTTTGCTCCATCTTAATAATGCTAAATAATACTACAAGTTTAGTTGTGTCATTGTCCATATACAAGTACAAACTATGAGAATGGTAAATGTCTAGATAGCCATATTCCGGAGAGCTTAAAGATAACTAGAGAAGTGGAACATGCATGTGTTACCTTGATTGCTGAAGTAGCATCCATTAGCCGATGATGATTATTGTTTTGCTTGTTAAAGCGCTCAATGATTGTTTCCATGCTGTCATGAATGTAGAAGCCAAGATAAGAAAAATGTAAATTGAACTTTAAATCCAGAGTCATGTAATATGGCTGCTGGTATCAAAACAATTGTTTTTTATAGGCAAATGAAATATCATTAAACAAGTATATATGGGGTACTCAAATCCATATACATCATGAGTTAACTAACTGAAACTAGATTAACCAGCTCTATATATGCATAAACAAGTATTTAAGCACCATTTAATTAACTAACAAAAATGGAGACTTATTAGGTTTAGCAAAAAAACTATTTCCAAGACATCACTTTGATCATATATGTTGATTGTAATTAGATATGTAGCTTATCTTTGAGATAGTAGAAAATTATTGTATCCTTTAGATAAGATTAATTTTAGTTTGTCTTTTTTTCCCTTCAGATAATATAAGATCACTTTATCTTTTAGATAGCATTTAATTTGTACATATATATGGGTACACTTGTTGTAACCTAACTCACTATGTAAGACAGATTCATCCTTCAAATGTAATTTGGTACCTTAGCTTTTTGGTTCATTTTTTTATTATATACAAATTAGTGGTTTTTCTTTAGGGCGAAAAAAAAGAATATTGGATGTAATATGATTAAAACATAAGGAGAGTGTAATTTTCTAGTATTTTTAATCTATATATAAACTCTTGAAGTGATAAAAAGAGAGAAAATCAAGAGTATCCAGAAGTAAAAAATATACTTGGTTGTAGATTGAGACTTACTCAGAAAAGAATACCTGAGTGGCTTTGAGCTTGAAAAGGCTTGGGAAAATAATATATACTTGGTTGTAATGGGAGTTAGAAATTTTTATTTGTGGAGGAAAAGGCCTTAAGAAATTTGTCACTATTCAAAAACCTCCTTCTAGTGATTCTCTTATCTACTTCAACCGGTATAGAATTTAGCTTCTAGGGTTGAACATACTTGACATTATGAGAGGAGAAGATTTAGGAAGAAATGATGGCAAACACAATCATTAGATTATTCATTCTAAAAAGAGTCCCCATGATAAAGTCCATTTTGTTCTTAATTTTCATGGGGTATCTCACATCAATTTTTCACTTTTTAGAACTTTAATTGTTATTTTTTAACCTAAAAAGTGTCACTTTTAGTGCGGGGAGCATAGGAGCATGAACAAGACGTAAAAAGGGATCAAAAGAGCTTGCAAAGAAGCACATATGTGCTTGCCAAGAAGCACGCCTGTGCTAGGAACCCAACTTTTGAGAGACTCGATCTGTTTTAGAAACAAGCAGACCCAACTTTTGAGAGACTTTATCTGTTTTAGAAACAAGCACAATCGTGCTTGTCTCAAAGCACAATCATGTGTGTCTAAACATCCCTCCAAACCCATTAAGCTATAAATAGCTCAATCTTTAGGCTTTAGTTTTTATCTCTTACGTACTTAAAAATATGCCTTACTTTGGAGTGTTTTGGGAACTTTTGAGGGGACTTCTACTAAGTGAGAAAAGCAAGTACAAGAATACCATGCAGATTAATTCTTGTAAAGATTTTTCTCTCTTTATGTTTCTATTGTTCTCTTTGCTGGTTTTATGCTTTCAAATACCCGAGGCTAGCTAAAACCCTAAGTTAGGATTGTGATGTAGGATCTATTTGTGAACCCTAATCCATCTATTGTGATAAAATTCTCAATTGTTTCTCAATTATATTATTATGTTCTTTTTATTGATATTTGGGACTGATCATTCTAAAACCTTAAATTGATTGATAATTATGATCAACTACTTTCAATTAATTAGCAATTGAATTCCTAGGATTTGCATGAATCAACTTATCCCGAAATTTCTAACCTAATTAGCAATTGTTAATTAATCTCTATGTGCTTAACCTTCCTTCTCATTTAAGACCTAAATAACAATAAGAGAACAAGCTGGAAAAAAGAGAATTTTCAAGACATGACCTAATTTTGTTTATCATTTTAAGAGGCATGATTATTAATTGGAACGAATAATTGAGGTTTTAATTTAAACAAAGAATTAAGGGAAACATAAAGATGAGTGTGAAATTACATCCCTAGGTCTCTTAATCTGTCAGAACCTTCATTGGTTTAATTTTTGTTGCTCACATTCTTTATTATTCTTATAGCTATTTTGCAAACCAAACCAATTTTCAATCTCTTGTCCTATATAAATTTGTTATTTGGGAACACAATTAATTAGTTTCCAGGGTATGATATCCAAACTAATAAGATTCACTATTATTATTATGTTGAATACATTTGTCCTTAAGCGGTACATTTTTACGAATCACTCCAATAAACCATTAGGATTTGATGGGGATGACCGCTACTATTGGAAGGACAAGATGAAGTATTTCATGGAGTCCCGAAATATACATATGTGGGACTTCGTCCAAGAAGATCCTTATACCCCCATTATGAAGACTTTTGAATGAGAATCAAAAGCAAAGTCAAAAGACTCAATAAACTTTAAAAGTAAAGCAAAGATATATATTTTCTAAACTCTAAGGTAAAGTACTTTCTTTTGTATGCGTTAAGCATAAGTGAGTATGACAAAGAAATAGCTTATGAAACTACGAACAAATATGGGACACCTTTGACTGAGTCTGAAATTGTTTCTAACAACACAAAACAACGTGGTGATTGAAGCTTGTAGTGGTAGAGAATATTGATGAGAGTGGTTAATTAACCTATAGAGTCCTCTAAAGATAGTTGTATGAAATGGACAGCCCAAACAACTTCTAAAGACCATTTCATTGGGTCTTGAAATTGTTTCTACCAACCACAAACCACTAGTTTGAAGACATGGAGCCGATAAATAAACTCTTAAATCAAATATCTCATTGCAAGGAAGAAAAATAAGATAAGTGGAGGTCATTTAAATATTTGAGCTTCAAAAGAGAGAAATCAACTTCTGAAATATCTAATAAAGTAAATAAGATAAGTGGAGGTCATTTAAGTATTTGTAATTCACTTTGTATCCACTCTTGAAATGTTTGAAAGATAGCGAAAATCAAGTATGTCTAGTGAGAAAAAGCTAGAGAAACTCAAAATATCATTCAAGTGGATTGGTTCTTCTAGAGGTCAAATTAGTGCAAATTGTGTTATTTGTGGATAAGGATAACTGCTAACCTATAGGTTGAGCCTGAAGAGGCTTTGAAAAGAATACTTGGCTATTGGTTGAGCTAGCCTTTAGAGACTCAGAAAAGAATACGTACTTAGGTGGTTATTATGGCCGAAAAGGCTTGAAAAAAGAATACTTGGTGATTGAAGCTTGTAGTGATAAAGAATATTGATGTGAGTGGTTAGCCTATGGTGTCTTCTAAAGGAAACTACCTGGAAAGCTTGTGGAGGCTTAAGGAAAAAAATACATATCTAATATTGTGAAAAAATCCAACTAAAAGTAGATGTAGCCCAAAATTCATAGAGAACTAATATGCAAATCTTTGTGTATAGTATCCTCTTAAGTTTGCTTCTCATTATGTTGTGTGCAACATATATTCTATTTTTTTTTTTTATTTCAGAGCCAAGAAAGCTCGAGCTTAACTGAGTTTGATTTTGAAAATATACTTACAGTAAGATATTTGTTTAAAACTCTTTCTTGGACTTGGGTTGTCTCAAAAGGAATGGGAACGGTTATATATTTTGCAAACTGGCTGATATATGTGAATCCAATTAAGCATTGCATTGGATAAGCTTTATAGTATGACTAGTTATCTTATGTATATATAGGTTAGATATTCTGTGGTCTTTTTATATAAAAAAAAAGGTTTGCTTATGAAAAGAATAAAGTACAACTGTATTATTTATCCAATAAGTTAACAACGTTATTAGAGTTTGAACGATCAAGATTTGAGCGTAAGGCTCATATAACAACTTCCTTTCTTGAACTATCATTCATATACCACACCACCACAATTTTCTTCTAACCCATGGATATATTTACTTTTAGTTTCCGATATATCCCGTTATCAGTTTTTACTTGTGAAAACTATGGTTTTAATTTGGAGCTTTAATTAAAGACATTTTATCTAAATCCGGGCATAAGAAATTGGAAGTAAATAAAAATATCTTGTTTGCTCTCCAACAAGAGGAGCTTTAACAAAGTTAAGAATTACTCTCCATTAAAAATTATCTTAAAAGAGAATTTCAAATCCTTAGAATGATGGAATCTAAGATCATATATAAAAGAATATTATGGTAGAATAGTTAATCAAATGACATTATATGGGAATGACATAACTGACAATTGGGTGGTAAATATTTTTTTTTATCACTTTCACGTAGAAATATGACCCTATAGGTTTTCTGCTTTTGTTTGGGTAAGACATATATCGAAAAAGACGCGGTACAAAGAGTACTCCTTGCCTAATTACATCAAATAGTGTTCATTCATGGAAGTAGAATAAATGGACATACAAGACACACCACTTATATAATGAATGACATGGAAGAGATATCTAGCTTAGCCTTGAGCCACAATCAACTCCTGACCTGGATCATGTCAATCACCTCATCAGAATTCAAATATGAAGGATTAAAACATATTTGATTCTATGTAATCAAATGGACTATATGATGCAAGGCCACAGAGGCTTCCAACATATTTCTTTTCATTTGTCTAGATTCGACCACAAATAATGCATGCTATTGTGTAGTAAAAGAAAAACTGTATTAATATCTAACCACTGATATCATCTTTGTCAAATGGTGTATGATACATTGCATGAAAACAAAAAATGTTCATGACTCTATAGGCACTCCCGTTTAAATGACTCTAGATTCATCTTCCCAATCTATAACTAAGTTTGTTGGGGAGCCATGAAATAAAACTGAATAGGTATAATGAAGTACCAGTAAAAAATACCCTTGGAACTAAAACAAGCATACGGTCTTAAAGTTCCAAAACGAAGATAATTTATGTGTGACGGAGAAAATATAAAAAATTGAAAATAAAAAGAGAAAGGTCAAAAGCACGGCACTAGCCAAATAAGAAGTTATTGAATTTAAGTCTAACTCAACCTCAAAAGTTAATTCAAGGAGTGAGGATTATTCTTCACTTATATACTTTCAAGTGATTTTATCTTTAGTCGATGTGGAACTTAAATTTTTCCCAATATAATTACCACCCCAGAAACAATTGTGGCAACAAAATGAAAGAAAACAAGAAAAATGAAAATTTATTCCATACATGTGAAGACTTCTCCATGAAGTTACTTGGCTCTTAAATAGTGGTTGTAGGAATTAATACGTGACATCAAACAAAGATACCATTTCCCAGGTTGGACACTAGCTTCTAATCAAGGGTCAAACTGGGGAATGATGAATTCTTTGAGGTGAAAGGAAAAGGTGTAGTTTTCTAATTGGGGGAAAAATCAAGCTACATGATATATTCACGATGTGCTACTATCGCTCAACACACGGATATGCATTGCACTTTGAGGGAGATACAGGCACTACAAGAAAGACAAAAGTCTTAAAATAAGCCAAAATTAAAACGAGAAAATATCGTGACTTTCCTATCCATTAGAACCATAACATTATCATGAAGGCATAGTGGGATCATTCGTGTCTATAGCATTGAAGTTTGAAGATTTGGCAACTTCAACTATTATGCTCTAATTGTAAAGGTTGTCTGCAGGAATCAACACCGATAATCCTTTCCCTTTGGACAAATCATGGAGAGAAAAAGAATCATTGAAACTTGTTCAAACGAATCACAGACCAATGCGGACTCTACCACTCACTCAAAGTAGGTATTCCATCTTTTTTCTTAAGGGAATATTTATGCTAGAGAAATATGGAGTCTTTAAGATTTTGCTGAAGTTCAAGCAATTAGCAACTAGATGAAAATCAAAGTGTTCATCACATTAAGACAATACAAAGTGATCAGTAATGAATTGATTTTGATTATGTTTAGAAAAAAGAAATAGAGCACCAACTTAGTGTTGGGTTACTCGATCATCACAGTGAAGGGAGAAATACCAAACATACTATAATTTACTTGTTAAACAGGTACCTAACTAAAGTTGTACAGAACTATAAACTCGTGGAGGATCATAACGGAAGAAAGACATATGTAAATATCGAAAAGGAATAAAGCCATATATACAGGTATCTAAGGGACAAGAGTTTTGATTGCATATGCCAACGTGCACTTCAGATTAAAAGAGAGGTAACCTCGATGAGAAGAATGAAAAGAAGAACACTCTTAGGCTATTATTGAATAAACTAAAGAGTAAAGAGCTGGAAGCTTGTCATTATAGTTGTGATGTCTAGTTTAATTAAAGTGCTATACATAGAACTGGGGAAGAAGAAAAATTAGCAATATATACATGTTGGGCGATTAACTGTCAACATCGGAACACGAAGACAACAGACAAAACATTACACCACCACGGTAGATTCTCCTACTACGTCCAGAAATAGTTGTAGTACAAGAAAAAATTTCACTAGAAAGTCCCCAGAGAAAAAAAATATGATTGCCAAAAATTATATCTTTAAAAAAATGCATGAAACTACATAATTATGGAACTATGTAGATATCATATTCAATTCACCTATTAGGGTTGGCAACTTGTTCCGTAATCACAACCCAGAGAAGCCTTATCTCTGACTCTTCAAACTACAAGGTCATTGTTTTAGCGTACTATGTGTCCGACATGGTTATATAGTGTCTGTCATCATTGTGCATGGTATTCATCAATGACATGTACATCAGATCACCAAATGGTTCTAAATTGCAGTCCTTGACATAAAGGTTTTCTTATCCACCACAATCGCATCACAACCGCAATTATTGGAACATCTACTGCATTTTCCTGCATTATCAAGGATCACAACATAACCGTGACCATTGCCGCAATCACAATTTATAATCATGATCACCATAATGATTAAGAGAACACTTCCATCATGTTAATAGCGTATCGACCTTCCAAAAGCTCTTGAGGCAACTTGGTACATAACCAAGATGATGGTCTCTAACCCCTTCTCACGTAAACACACGTACACTTCAAAAGATGTATAGTCTAATTGCAATTAAGAGATAATATCCCATCAAAAGCGTAAAAGCACTCCACTGTTACTTCATCCTATGCCATGTCATATAAACTCTTTGGAGATAATAGTATCAACACTAATTGTTGATTCTAGGTAGGAATATTGGAGAGGCATTCAAGGGTTTCACGCCTTTCACTCTAAGATGAGGTGGTTAGGGGATAATCGTCCATGCGAGATTATTAGTAACCATTAACCACCATCATCCCATATTCACCAAAAAAATAAAACACTATCATCCCATTGTGCACCATCCTCACTTACCAAGGTCTCTTACACTCAGCTGTTATCTTGTTGGAATGAAATTTTAGTAGTGAAAGAAATATTTGAGAATGGGATAGCTTAGAAAGTTTTGGAGGAAGAGACTATTTGTATAAATATACAAATAATGACTTCTTGATTTGTGACTTGATATTGACTTCATATAAACTCTAATGCAACACTTCTATTTATATTAGTGTCTCCTCTCAAACCAATGGTTAGGAATTTACTGACATACTTAATCTAATGGTTACAAATGACTCTCTAAAATTTTCTTCATACATATAAAGTTACTCATATTTTAAAATATTCTATAACCTACTCTAGAATTATCTTTTAAGGAGATCCTTTTAGAGCATACATCTACAATTTTAGTTTAGCATGTCTTCTAGAACTTAGACTTTCTTATCTAGACAAATAAGGTCTAAAATCAAGTTTATATTTCAACACATTTTGCTCCTACATGTTGTTACTTTACTAGAATCATTTGTGAATGGTGGATATGCCAAACAGCAGTAATTTGTGTGGGAAGCTACATGAAAGGAAGATTGAAGGTCAATGACAGGTTTACGGGACAAATGGATTAAGGCACCTTTTGTCTCATCTAATATTTTTTTTGCTGACCATAAAATTAAAAAAAGAAAAACTAGAATCATTAATTTCTGATAACTCAAATCACAACTCATGATGAATTTGTCACCTAAAATTGTAAGGATATAAGGAAGCTTCTAAGGTTAGAATCAATATATTATGTGTGTGTTTTGACTTTTGATATGTTTCTTTATGTTAAAATGCTCTTAGATTTATGTTTTTTGTTATTAATCACGAATTTGTGCTTTTATATGTCTTTGTTACTTGTACATTCTGTTTAATTATTGATCATAAATATTATGACTCATGCTACAGTTCAATTTGCGATTCCCAAAATAGGCCTTTTTGATTCAGGATTTTAATCTCTACTTAACTACCATGGATGCATTGCCTTGAAGAAAAGACACCAAGTCTTCTAAAGTTTAGAATACCGGAAAATATAGAAATTGAAGTTTCTCAAAGGACTTTAGGAAAGTTATTTTAATGTTGGACATTAAGAAAGTTGCCGATCTGTCTTCTAAGGCTATGGATAATGATTCTATGCAAAAGGAAGACTATACAAATAACTCAGGTTCTAAGTTTTCATGCTATAAATTTTGAGGTCATAATTCAACCTCCCTTTTGCGATACATTTTGCATCCATCAAGAAAAAAAAGTATGGAAAGTTTTGAACATAATGGAAAGATTTATATTTCAAAAGTATCGAAGTGTATAAAAGAGGGTGATGCAAACACAATAATTTTTACTTGCTAGATATATGAAGACACTTATATTTCAGATATTTTAGTAGGAAACAACTAGCTTGAGGATAATTTGTTTTTTTCTTTTTCGGATAAGCATTGTATTGAGTCTTGAATTGGACAAATCTTGTTCTCAATTTAACAGCTTCTACATTAATGATCGTGATTTTCTTTTTTCTTTTTTTTGTTTTACAAATAATTGCAGATGATGACAGTTGGAAGGAGTGTTTGTGATTTCTTTCCTAATTAAAACTGTGTAAGTGCTGTCAAATTATGGCAATACATTTTAATTGACTAACAAGTACTTTTCACAATCTCAGAAAAAAAAGGCTAAATAATCTGTAGGTTCTCAAACAACTTAATAAATTTTTAAAATAAGTCTCAATTAAAGGTTTGTAATAATAATCCTAAATTTTAAATCACTTTTCATTGGATCCCTGGCCACATTTTTATTAAGATTTCGTCAAGGATATGTTAACTACAAGAACCTAATTGGAAATTTTCAAATAATCTAGAGATTCAGTCATTAGTTTAATTTTTAGTAAATCCCTAAACTATTTAAAAATATTTAACTAGGTTTTGTATTCAATGAAACCCTAACAATAAAAATGTAATCACAAATCTAACTAAGAATGATTAATAAGTTTATGGACCTAATTATAGACTTCTAAACTATGTGGACGCTATTTACTGCAAAAAAAAAAAAAACTATATGGAACTATTTAAAATTTAAAAAAATAATTCAGCAACCTATAGTTTAATTTAACCTGAAAAAAAGTAAAATAATGAAGAGTATGAACTTTTTATTTCAAAGTATTAACTTATGACTCCTTCCATTTCTAAACTATATATAGATTTTTAAGGTTAGTGCACATTCATTATAAAAAATATTAATTGATATATTTCTAAATTAAAATATTCCTATTTAATTATGTTGTTGAAATTATCAATCAAAAGATTATTACCTCCATTTTTTTATTGATATTTTTTTAAAGATTTGTTCTCTCTCTCTCAGCATCACAAAGCCAAAAAGTCTAAAGTCTCTAGGCTCAATATTGTAGAGCCTATTGATCTTTCTTTTAAGGTTTGAGAAAGAGTAAATAAACATTTTGGTCTTTGACTTTTGATCCATTTTATAAATTAGTCCCTATCTTTTTGAAATGTTAAAAATAATCCATATTTTTGCATAAGTTTTACAAAATAGTCTTTGTCGTTAAATTTGAAAATAACGTCGTTAGTGAGATACATTGTTGACAATTCTAGTGCCACATAAACTATCCAATGTGACAAATTATCTCAGATTGTAACACGTAGACTTGACTTTGATGTAAAATTTAAAAAGTTATCAAATATTTTCTTCTCCACTTGCTTCTTCTTCCTCAAATTAGGGTTTCTAAAAAATAGAACCCAAATGGAGCCAACAGTGCTACAAAACAGATGAAACTTGTAATAATAAAGGTGTGAATGACAATCTTAAGACTACTAAAGGGACAATTGATGGTCTACTAGCTGTGAAACAGTACTGCAAAACAAATGTGCCTGCATGTAATTTTAGTGACAAAGTGGAACATAAGTCTATTGATAAGTTAATTGAAGAATTTAAAGAATTGGGAGACAAGAATAAGGTGGTGACTTGATAAGACTAATGTCCTGCATATGATTTTATTTTGTTACTGCAAAAATCTTGGCTCACAGATCTTACATTTATAGTAAATTAACCATATTTAACAATGATTCTTTTACCTAATGCTCCATTTGTTGAAATTGAATCATCTGTCAAGTTGCCAGCTGGCTGCGATTACGAAAATTGTGGGCAATTGCATCAGATGGTTGTGATGAGGATTTTGGTCTCCAAAACCACAATCAAGGTTTTAAATAACGGTCCACGACCATGATTCTGTCCACAATGTCAAGGGTTTTTGGGGTGTTTGCAACTGTAACATGACCTCAATTGTGGCTATATTTGACATGGCGAAACTGCAACCATGAATGCAATTTAAAACCTTGACTGCAATGTTGCAGCTGCAATTGCGGTTTTGAAACTCTGGTACTATTGAGGTTTAAATTGTAGTAGTAGTTTTGTGTTACAATTACTGTCATTGGCTACTCTGGCCAATGCAGTCCTTATCTGCAGTAGTTTAAAACCTTGGATGCATAATTGAATGAGTGTTTTATTTTGATTCATTGAAATTTAATTTTTTTCATGTGAGAAAGAGACTTGCTTTCTTCGAAGCTAATTAAAGGGGTCAATTCAATCTTATAGTGTATTGTTTCTCAATTGCAAAATGAAGCAGAGTTCATTGGCTACAAAGCGTAAGAGATTACTTTGGACAGCAAAAGAAGAAAAAGTTCTCAAGTTATAAGTTTCATAAAATATCATATTTTCCTAGAACATACTGAATTATTTATATCAAGCTCTAACAATGTCAAATGGGTTAAAACTTAAAACAAAAGTTTTGATTTCAAATATATAATCATAGTTGAAAAACATATAATGTACCTTTGTTTAAGTATATGGGTTTGAATTTGTGAGAAGTACACATCTCTGCATTCCATGATTAAACCAAGAACATTATATCGTAGGCAATGGGGTTGGGACTGAAAGGAGAACCCTAATTTGCATATCTACCCAACAATCTTGAAGAATGGTTTTACTTTGGTTGTTCATCAATGTAATAAAAAGAGGGATGATCTAAGCCATCTAAAGAATTTGAATTTTCTTGGGTAAAATAATGGTACAAAATAGGTGAATTGAAAGTCCATTTTATGTATTGGAAGGTACAGGAGAAATGAACAAAAAGATAGGGGATATTAGTGTCTTATTGCTTGTTGTGCGTGTACTGTGAACATTGCCTATGAAGTTAAGGTATGTGATTTGATAGGTGTAGCTAAAATTCAATTAGGGCTATGGTGGGAGTGGGATCAGGGATGGAAGTTTTAATTATATCTGCACAAGAAAACAGACCAGAGTAGCATAGAAAAGTTAAAGACATTAATGAAGAAGAGAGAAGTTAGTACGTAAATTGATCTTAGCTTGTGAGACAAAAATCTTCTTCACTTGCCACATGGGTTTGCTTACATGGACAAAGACTTGTCACATAGACATATGACTAACAGTGAAAATTAGATTTTAACGGTAAAAACTTATTTGCATAACGGATGTAAAGATAGAGACTATTTTTTACATTTCAAAAAAATAAGGACTAATTTACAAAAGGGACCAAAAGTCAGAGACCAAAATATCTATTTACTCATTTGAGAAATATTAAGAAACACATTTTGAACACACTCTCTTAGTGTGGCAAAGCCTAAAAGTCTACTATCTCTAGCCCAAGATTAAGATTCTAGAGACTTCTAACATGTGAGTAATTAAAATGTGATAACTACCACCTAATACATGTACTTAGGAGGACTGACACACACTACTCCTAACAAATAACAGAAATGATTTCAAGAGTTGTTAGAGGACACATAATATAAATATAGGCATGATACCTCCATTATCACGCTTCAATGCTGACTGAGGTCTCTTGAGTATGTCTTTGGCTTTAAGATATATCATGATCTGTTTTCTTGCATTGATACTCTAACTTATATATAATCTCATTATGTACTAATTTTATCCAAATAAACCATGTTATTGAAAATCATATCATCATATCCAATAGCTAGTTTCCTTCACTATGCAACACATAACGCTGATCAAGAGTGTCATATACGGGTATAACTTGTTGCCGAACTTGGTTGTCTTATTTTAATCAAATGAATGTATAATTGAACTCTTAAAAAATGAGAAATAAAAAATAGTTTTAAAATTAAAATATTATTTTAAATTATATGATTGAAGATTAATTTATTTTTTACTAAACCATCAATTGAGTTCCTGGAAGATACAGATAAAGTATGTTTAGTCTTTGGTATGTACAGTCTATAAATGTAAAAGATATAGGATATCAAATATGAAACTATGAGTACATTATAATGGAACGAATAAAGAACATATAACATAGTACGTTATTTCAACTTTTATTAATAACGTATTATTATTACAATATAATATAAATAAAATATGTGAGGAAGTTCGTAAATTTTACTTAATTTAGATCCCACCGTATGTAGTATATATATTTTTTTATTGAATATGATTTTTATGCATTGCCAATAAAACACGGTGCATTTAATGATATAAGTTGTCACATTTATCGTCAAACTCATTAAATGAATTAAAAACACACCATTAAGTGTAAGTACAGTTTACTGGATATAAAAATTAATTAAATGCTCACAAAAATATGTTTTGAATCAAATGTGCACCTTATAAGTATAAGTTGACAAGAATCTCTTGTCGGAGAGATGAGAAATTTGGAGGATGCAGACGTAAAAACGATAAGCTCCCACTTAACTTATTGTTTTTCTGGATTTATGTCTAAGTGGGTAATTAAGGCCGAAAAGAACTATATCTATCTGAGAAATACTACTATAATGTTAATTAGGGATGATTAAGCCAATACTAGGTTTTACACGAGACAGAATTCAGAAAAACAGTGAAGCTCCTGGGAAACTTGTCGGGTCTTCAAATTAATGCAGCCAAATAGATGATGATTGCAGCACGAAGTAGCTCATTTCTCCACAACAATATTATTTGTTTTTCTTCGAGTTTTTAAGGTTAAAAGTATCACGATAACTTTTTAGGATTGATATATTAATATTAATACATAAAATAAAATTAGCACTGCTTGAAGTGTACTATCATCAAAGCAAGAGAGTTTTCTGCAACCCCCGTGTTCAAGTTTTGATACAAACTAGATATATTCCCAGACATCATTTCATCAGATTTAAGTAGTTTCAGGTACTTTAATAGTTTAATTTTAATTTACCTCTGTGTTTATTAGTTTATATATTAGTAGAGTGAAATTAGAACCACACCAACCAAATAAATAAGAACCACAATGAAGCATGTATGTCTACATATATTGACATTCAATTAATTATTCAGCTAAAATACCCCAACACACACACACACACAAAACAAAAGTGGTAAAACAAATATTAAGCACTAATTCAGAGATATTAATGTTGATCGATTACTAAGTAAAAGAAAGAGAAAAGAAATTGAGTTTACCTGGTGTTTGAATATTCATAAAGCTTGCCAGTGCTGGAAAACACTATCACTCCAACTTCTGCATCACAGAGAATGGATAGTTCTCTAGTTTTCTTCAGCAACCCATTTCTTCTCTTACAGAAAGTCACTTGTCGGTTCGTCGAATTTTCGATTCTTCGAATGGGAATCTTTCCTCTCCCCATCTACTTACTAGGGTTTCCTTCACCAAATTTTCTTCTCTTCTTTTGGAATAACAATTAATCAACGATATCTGAGATATCGAATACTAATTAATGGCCAGATTCACCTTTCACTGGAAAGAAATTAATTTGAATTAAATTAATTGAAAAATGTGGGGGAAATTGCGCAAATATATAAACGGAAAGAAAATCAAAGATAAATAGTACGTACATACTAAAGAATAACAAAAGCAGTAACTTACTAGAAAATTATGCTCTGTTAAGGAAGAGTTGAAGAAGAAGAAAAGAAGTGCGGGATGATACGTACAATTTATTGCTTTATAAGGAAAGAGTTTTTCAAAGCGGTTTGCATATGATTCTTTTTTTTTTCTTCTTTAAAAAAGACACTATTCTCCATCTGTAACAATTCTATTTGAGGATCGTCCTTTTTCTTTTTACTTGTTTAATTCAAGTCACTTCGGTTGATATAAACTAATGAAATAATCATGGTTGAGTTTGTATAAAATAGTTATGAATAACAAAAATTTTCTTTTTAGCTCTATTAACTTAACAATTGAATACTGAAATACGAAAGATTCCAACACAAAATCTCTCTAAGTTAAAACAATTGAATCTATTAATTTAACACAATTAACTACTCAAAGACTCAAACACAAAATCTCTCTAAGTTAAAACAATTGAATTTAATTGGTATAATAAGAGTGGTTATCAAAAATAAAAAAATTATTTAACATTGTAAAAGTTTATTACATAATTCTACAATTAAAAATTCATTTTTTATAATAATTATTTTAAAAGTTATATTTCATCTACTTGTTCATTTTCATAAAATTTAATCTATAATATTTCTTGAATTAATTATTTTTAGACAAAAAAACATTCATAATTAAAAGAAGAGAGAGAATATATTGATAAATAATGAGAAGAGATATGCGTATTAATGATAAAGATAATTTTGAAAAAAAAAATTATAAATTTAGAAAATATTTATTACTATCAACTAAATTAATTATTTTTCTTAATCATTATAAATTAGATAATTGAATCTTATATATAAGAATAGATAAAAATATTTTAAATGATTTTTAATTGTTGATAGTATAAATATTTTATTTACTAACAATACATCAGAATTAAACACAAAGGATAGAAATAGAAGAAGAAAAATATTGTATGACTATGTATACAGAATAAAGTCAAAATTATAAAAAAAATAATATAAAAATATTTACAATTTACTTTTTAAGATATTTAAAATATTAAAATTTTTACACTGTACATTTTTGTACAAAGATAAACAAAAAAAATAATAAAGTTTTAAGTTTCTAGTTTGTCAAGCTGAAAAAGCAGTATCCTTATGAATTTGATAAAAACAATTAAAATAATAGGTGTTTAAAAATTATTTGAATTTATTGAAGTAATTTTATTATTTTATAAAATCTAAAATTTGTTTTAATAAATTACATGGAAAACTTATGAAAGTAAAAAATTTAAATTTTTATTAACAACAACCGTAATTACTTGATTTAGGATTTAATCACACTTAAGGTCCATCATCCTCCTCCTTAAGAGTATTATGTGGGATTAAACTCAAATCCTCTTCACAAACTCAACGTGTGTTGACATCTAAATTATACTTATTAAATTTTAAATAATTATTTAGAAAGTCATATTTTAAGTAATTATATTAATAATACACTGAATAGTCAAATATTAATAATAGATTGAAAATTAAACCCTAAATAAATATTTAATTAAACTGTTTATTTAAATACATCTTAAATGTTATGATTGTGGAACATTTAATTCTATTTTCTCTTTTAAAATGTTAATAATAATTGATTACTAATAAACAACAAGTCATTTTCGTATGTGTTTATCATTTAAACTTATTAATGAAAAGAGTATATAATATTACATTTGTAAACGTACGGCTGATTGGCATGTACCATGGTGGAGATTCTGAAACCATGGGCTCTTTTGTATTCCGGTTTTGGGGAGGAAAAAAACCTCCTACTTCTCGGGGTAGCAAAATTGACCTTTCACAATCACAATTCTTGTTTCCATTTTTCCACTGTTGACAATCTAACGAGGATTCTTGAAAGCTTAATTTGGGTAAAAGTAGTAAGTAAAATAATACTAATAATAATATTCAATTATTTAATAAAAAAATAATGTGTTGATCGTTTTTTACTTAGATTTTACCACGACATGTCAATGCATAATTAATTGAAAATTTAACTAATATTCAAAAAATAATTAGAAGATTAAAAGTTATTGAGAACTGAAAAATTGTCTCGATCAGTTAAAAAACTACCGAGAGTTGAAAAATTCGGAGCTAGAAATGATAACTAATAAGTTAGGTTGTTAATTAACTTAAAAGTGTACTGTTTATGATACATATAGGCATATAGCATCATGTAAAAGAGCATGTTTATTAATGTGTGTGTATAATAACAAAAGTTTTAATAATTTCATATTTAAATTTATTATTTTAGGCTTCATCGTGTGATGTTAATTAATTAATTTTGACTCTTGATCTACCTTCTCATATCATTGGTGATGAAATTGTTAGTGTTTTAAATTATTATTATCGTTTAGTAGTTTTTCATAAAACCGGTCCCTTTATATAAATTATTTGTTTGTCAGTTATTATTATAAAAAATTTAGTAATTTAAAGTGTGTTTTTTTTTTGTTTTCTTTGCATTTTTTATCTTTTGAAGTGTTTTTAATTATTATGGTTAGTATTTTTCATAGAACTAGTGCATTAATATAAATTATTTACATGTCATTTATTTTTATAAACAAGTGTAACCAGGGGCGATCGATCCAGAACTAGATGAGAGTAGTACGGCCAAATTTAAAACTTAAACCTCATCTAACAATTTTTATACAAATAAAATTTTATATAAAATATTCGTAATTAAATATTCTTAAATGTTTATTACATGAACACTATATCAAAACATATCTCTTATATATCATGAAAATCATCTGTAATTAAATCTACACTATTTTTTTCAAAATGAATATTTTTCTAAACAAAAATTATTGTAAATATTGAAAATAATTATAACTAAAGAAGAATAAGTAAATTGCTTTTTGTTTTTATATTCAACTCAAGAATTTTTCTTCTTCTTTCTTCCCCCAGTAGAAAATATATTTATACGCAAGGCAAACTAAATCTGATATATATCCTATTCGTTTTTCCAAAGTTTACCCACTGGCCACTGACATGCATGTTTAGAATTAGACTCGTGCATTCGAAATCAAAACAACATTAAAACCTCATAAACAATGCCTAAAATATAAAGATGAGAGGAGAAAAATAAAGATAAATTTATTATTATTGGCGTCTCTAAAAAATCATGCATGTGACGTTGTCAATCTCATATATTAGTGTTCGTAATAAAAAAAATACTGGCAAAAACTAATATATAATTTTTAATTCTCAAATCAATTATAACCAAATTAAAGCAGTATAAATGGAAAACTAATAAAATTATTTAATTCCAAATGCAATCATTTATAGCCATAAAAATAACAATAACAAATTATAAAAGGAAAATACTAATAAAAAACAATACACAAATACTTTATTTGATAATAAAATAAATTCTACATTAAAGAGTATAAAAAGAAAATGAAATATTTATTCCAAAGAAAAAAAATCATAATGTTCATAAATTAAAAACAATTTAACACTTAAATACTATCATCTAAAATCAAACTACACAAGAAAACAAATAATCTACTGCCTACAAAACAGTGTCACATGCACTGTCCATCAGTTTAAAAAAACAAACTAATTTTTGTTTGTTTAATCTAATCAACAGAAGCTTGTGTGCACGTAATAAACCTTTTTAAAAACTTGAACAATTGATAGCTTAGCTGTTTATGTTCACATGCACTAAAACTTATGTTCTGATTTGTGTTCACGCTAGGTTATTTATCTTCCTTTCATAAATAATTAACTAACTGTCTGTTGCTCAGACGCGCGTTATATTTATTTAATTAGTTAAGGATTGCGATTAAAAGAAAGAGTTGGTCAGTACAAAACAAGAGAGAGAGGAAAGAATTGGGTTAACAAGGCCATGGCTAAGTGTCAAACATCAACAAATAATATACAGTTATAGTCAGTCAACTACTAAAAGTCATTGTAATCTCTCTCTCTTTTTATCAATGTGTTATAATCTATTATATCATATTGTAATAATGAAAATGCAAGTTTTTAGACACGAAGAATTTATACATAAAAAAACGAAGAATTTGGCTCCAACATTGAGTTAACGGGTAAAAAAAGTATAATCGTTGAGTTAAAAAACAAGCTTTTGAAATTGTGCTGAATAAAAATACCATCATTTTCTCTAATTGCTTTAGTTAACTATTATAATTAACTTTATAATTTTTTCTCAAAAAATCTAAATGAACTTTAAAAGAGCTAAATTTATAAATAAAAATGTTCCACTAATGTTTGAGTAAATAATGTTTTGTTAACAATTATATATATATATATATATATATATTAAAAGGTTTAATAATATACCAACAATAATTATAGATAACTTGATTCGTTAAACATAATGATAAGAAATTTTTTTTTATCATAAGTATGGAGGAGATTTTGTCACTCTCTTGAGAGAGATAAAATCCTCTTTAGTAATCTCTATATTAAAATATTAGTTTTATAACTTTTGATAGTGGAGATACATTGTTTTTTTAAAGAAAAAAGTGTTGAATAATAATTTTTTATAATTATAAATAATCAAATCTTAGGTTTGAACACAATATAAATTTTTTGAGTAGATTGGTAGAATGGAGAGGTATACCAATATTATTTGTACTATCAGTCAAGACGTTAATGACATACTATAATTGCCCAGCAAATTAAGATTCACCTAGAGAACTTTTGTACAAGGCTGAAAAACACAGTATAATCTACCACGCTAACCTTATTTATCTTTATTCTATAAAAGAAAAACAAATTTACGTGTTACAACTGTTGTTTTTTATAAGCACTCGAAACTATCTTTATTCTGTGAAAGAAAAAGAAAAGAGTAGTGTCGCAAATAAACAACTCTTAAAGGCATTTGTTAACATATTTTTAAATAATTAATTAGTAAGTGAAAAACTGATTTACATTGCTAAGTAATATTTCAATTTATCCAACTTGCACGTTAATATATATACATATTTGTTATTACCAAGAGCCTCAATTAATTGTGTTAAAGAAGTTCATTCGGAGACTGCTTTTTGTATTATTCGATACCTGAAAGGGAATTCAGGATAGGGTGTTTTTGTTGCATAAGGATTGTGACCTGTAACTATCTAGTTGTTGTGATTCTGATTGGGCTAGATGTCTTTTAGCTCATAGGTCTCTTACTGGATGATTTGTTTTACTTAGATCTTCTCCAATTTCATGAAAAACTAAGAAATAACAAACAATATCTCGCTCCTCTGTTGAGCTTGAATATTGATTCATGACAATAAGAGAATTGAATTAATTGTTAAAAGGTTTTTTGCATAATCTTGATATATCTTATTCTCAGCCTATGCGACTTCATTTCATATTGTCAAGAATCTGATTTTTCATGAGCCCACCAAGCATATTAAAATGGATTGTCACTTCTTTCGCCACTAATATCTCACTGACAATATTGCACCTACATATGTTCTACACATGCACAATTAGCTGAGGCTCTTGGTCTCACTAAGTTCACCTATCTACAAGTTAGGAACATAATTTACATCTTCAACTTAAGGGGATAATGATATCATGATGAGATAACAGAGTTTGTGTGGAATTATATGCAATTATTATATTATCCAATATTATTAGTCTGTGATCATATAAATCAATTTATTTATAGTCTAGACGTAATCTTAGAATTTTTATTTGAAGAATCAATTTGTATAGTTCAATTTTAAAAGATTTTTTTATAATTCTCTTGTATATATTTATACCTCAATAAAATATAAATATAGAACATAATTATTTTGTCATAAAATCTTTTATTAAAGGATATTGACATTAAAAATTAAATTAAATATTTTGAAAGCATGAAAGATTATTTTAAACCTTTTAAAAAATATAAAATACCACTGCGAACAAATTTAAAACATGAAGGATCATTGTGAATGTCATTTCATATCATGCATGATTGAAGATTATCACGTTTGACAATTGATGGCAAGAATTAATTTAAAGTTATTAAAAAAATGTTAAGGACCAAAATGAATGAAGCTTTTAAAACATACACAATCAATTCGAACAAAAACTAAAATATAAACAACCAAATATATATTTTAGTCTTACTTTTTATAACTATTTTGGCTTGTTATTTTATAAAATAGTTCATATTTTTCATTTTAAAAAATTAACTAAATTATTCTTATCAAACATTTTTTATTTATTATAAACTGTTTTGACTTGTTGTTTTATATCAGTCATATTTTTTTTACACCATTTGATTTTATTTTCCTATTTTTAGATAGAGAAAAAACTAGATTTAAAAAAATATAAAACAATTTTAAAAAAATTACAAACATAATCAAACACTTCTATATTTATTTTATTTTTTCAATCATGTGCCGTACTGTACTGCGTACTGACAATTCAGGAAAAGATTGTCAACCAAATATTATTTATATTTATCCTTAATCTTTTTATTCACGATTGGAGAAGAGAAATATATATAATGGGATAGAGATTTGGATATTCTCATTCTGGGTGAGCTCTGATTTGGAAAAGAAAAATAAAAAATAGTAGTGGAAGACAATTATTAGAATTGGCAAAAGCTGAGGAGTCAGAGGGAAGCAGTCACAATTTAAGTATGATATGATAACACACTAATACGAGCCAACGAGGACCACTACAGAAGTTGATTTATCATAGTACATGGCGCCAGCCAAGCATCATGGGTCTTTGTAATATCAGAATCCAAGAATTCAAGGAATTTCACTTGTTTCGCTTATCTACGCTTTAATTATGCTTCTACTGTTTTTCTCGGACTTTGGAAGCATCGAAGTTGTACAAGCAAGCGTCACTTCAGTATTCACCATCGCCCAAGACCAAAAGGACACAAACTTTTGATTACGATGGAACTTAATCACTGTCTAAATTATTTCCTTACAATAACGCTCTGTTTGGTGAAGGAGAGTTAGTGCGGAGTCGCAAAGACGAAAACATCAATAGTGGGTAAGAATGATTCGACTTAGAAATAATTAAGTTCAACAAATGCATCGCTTTTTCTCTTCTTGCACGAGTATGGTTGGTTGAGGGAGAGATGAGACAAATATGAAAGAAATTATACAAGAGTCTCGTGGGAATTTTATATACTTTATTTTAATTAAAAAATTTATCTTTTATTATCCTCTAAATTAGAAACTCTGTAATCATGTTAATCATGTAAGATGAGAGGCACTGTAAGGATCAATATGTCATTCTTTTGTCAGCTGTATAACAAGGGCACAATGATGACTGATGCTAAATTACAGTAGGGACACAATTGTGCCTTTATTGTTGTGTTTGATAGAGGAAAAATAAATATAAGATAAGGAAGCAGATAAGTGAGAAAAAAAAGAAATATAAGTAAAAAAAAATTGTTTGATTGAAGAAAAATAAAGTGCAACAAAGAAGAAATATTTTAAACAAATTGAAAAGTTAAAAAAATAAAAAAAAATATTGAATAAAAGATGACACTTTACTTCTTCTCAACCAATAAAGGGCTAAAAATGTTTTTATACTGTTCATTTTTGCTTGCTTCTAAAAATTTTGTGGGTCACGCATAGTTTAAAAATATTTCTGCAACATTTCCTGGGCACCAAACCGATGAAGAGCGCGAAAGTTCGTACACTTCCCTGCCTTTCTCTTCATTTCTTCGATATCTCTTTGCTTCCAAATAGAGGCTATATGATTTTAAAATTTTCTCCTCTTATTTTCACTATATTTTTACTTATTTTAGTACAGTTAATAGATAATTAAATATTCTAAATATGTTATATTTGATTCTTGATCTTGTAAATGAAAAATACTTTATTAAAATAATCAAAATTCCTTTTCTAAAATAATTTTCATACTCTGCAATGACTATTTAAAAATTAATTTTGGGTAAAGAGTGACATAAATACTATCATACAACAATTTATTAGAAGAATTAAAATATAATTATAAATTTATTTAAACATTTAGTTAATATACTATGACACAATTTTTTTTATTAAACAACAATTAATATTTTCTTAATTTTTTAAAATAACAAATATTTGGAAGAAGATTAACATACAGTCATAAACTAAAAAGTAACATATAATATAAGACAAAAAAAGCTAAAATAAAACTTTGTTCTCTTGCATTTTAGGTTTCAATTTGATTGTTTAAATTTAAAATATTTAACTTAATTTGATTTCTTATAGCGTTCCTCTTAGATTGAATTAGTCTCTTCGTCAATTTTTTTTTATATTAATGATGTCAATTTTAAATGATATGACATTTTTTATTATTTGTAATGTGTTATAAGAAATCAATGTTGAAATTTACAAATGAATTGATTTAGTATAAGAAATAAACTTTAAGAGATCAAAGTGAAATTTTTAAAGATAAAAGATCAAAATCCTTTTAAAAAAATTAAAACCTAAAGTATTAATAAGAGCTCAAAATTTTATTTTCTTAAAATTATATTTGTGGATGACTTTATAATATTACTCACGTAGTCACGTGGTTGTGTCCACCTAGGATATCAAAATGCACCAACCTATAAGCGCACGCACTAACATAAAAAATTAATAAATAGGTGAGATTGAACAATTCTCTAACCATATGTTATCCTCCAACCCGCATATCATATAAAAAACAGCGCATGTTATCTTCAATATTTGAATCATTGAATGATAAGGCTTTATTAGGCAGCTCATAATAATTTGAACCTTGTGCAATAAAACATTTTTTGCTTTTCTCTAAAAATAAAAACTCTCTTCATGATCAAAATTAGTTTTCTCTTCTTGTCTAACAAATTTGTTTAAACTATCAAATGATCATTCACGATGATAATAAAATAAAAATTGCAATTTATATTATTATTTGGATCATAATTAATAGTTTGTTGAGAAATCTTGTACTAATTTAAACCTATAATTAATAATTTTGTTCTTAATAAATAAAGATGTCTAATAATCTTTTTGAAATAATTACAATGAACCATGTCAACCAATAAATATATGAATATAATTTTGATTTTTCTTTTGTAATAGAGAATAATTAAAATTGATACCATATAATATATTTTTGAGGAAGAATCAAAAGTTTTAAGTGTGATTAAGTTCTGAATTGATAATTAGTCTTATAGTCAACCGACAGGACTAAAGTTTGAGGAGATATTTGAAAATCTCATCGGAAAACTAAAAATTCCAATTCCAATGGTTGAAAAAAGAGAAATAAATTGATATAAGCAAGTGGCCAAGTATCGTGTTATTAAGTCAATATTAGTTTTTTACATGAGATTTTGATTAGACTTCTGCGGAGCTCATAAGTTGCTTTTGACTAGCTTATAAGTTAACTTAAACAAATTAAAATAAGTATTTGATACACAAGCTTATTTTTTATAAATTATTTTAAATAACTTATAAAAAATATACTTGTTTATAAGCTGTTAGCTCTTTTCTTCTTAATTTTATCCTCACTAATTTATTTAAATTTTTTTTACCCTTTTATTCAATTTAAAAACCCTAAATATTTTACCTATCTTAACATTCTTTTAAATACTAGATGACATATTTTTTCCTTAATTATTATGTAAACTTTCAGTTTTTCAGCTCATAGCATATAAGCTTTTAGCTAACTTATTATTAACTAGTTCTATGTTTTATAAAGCATTATCTTTGGCTCTTATAGTTGGACAAAGTTTACCTTTTAATCCTTACATTTAAAAATAATCATTTTTAATTAATTTTTATACAAACATTTTCACATCCCTTTTGGTCTATACCGTTATAAAATGACAAGGAATAAATGATAAAATTTGTTTAACCTCAAGAACCAAAATAGATATGAAAATGTTTGTACATGCACGGAAAAATGAATGGATTTATGTGCATAGACTAAAAGGTGAAGTTTGTGTAACTATAAGAATCACATAATAATTTTTTCTTATTTATTTTTTACTTTTCTTATTTTAATCTTAAATTTAATTTTCATTTTACCTCTGTTTTATTTATTTTCATTTGATTTCTTTAAAATTCATTTTATTTCTTTGCTGAAAAATTAATATTTAAAAAAAAATCTTACTAACCAGTATCCTAAGACTACTGAATAAGAGATTAATAAATAAAAAGTTTTTAGAGTTAAAGTTATATTAAAAATCATGGAAAAGTATATTATTACATTTCCACTAAAAAAAATATTTTGATGATCAACTAGCATCTTAGGGCACTCGTTAATATAAGGCAATATGTTAAACGTTGTGAGGTTAAATTTTCGCAGATCTTGTGAGGTTAACTTTTAAGTGTCGTCTATTTCATGCTGTTATATGCCTACTTGTAGTAGTCAAAGGATTTTTCAATATTTTTATAATGCAAATCAACTTGCAACTTCCTTTACTAAAATAATTTTTGTCGTTGTATCTTGATATCATGCAGTTGTGAAAATCTTTTTCCTCCACCTCAAAGAAAAGTAAACAAATAATTTTCTTTAGTTTTTTCCCTTTGAAATAAAGACAATCTTGATCAAGTACGGCACACCAAAAAACTTTAAAAGCTCACACACACAAATTAAAAAAAAGCAATGTAAAATTTTGAAATATAACTTTTTAATCGACAAATATTAATTGTTAATAATTAATATTTTTGTTAACGGGAAAAAATTAAACCTACGATATTTATCTTCTTTTCTTCTTTTAAAAAGTGAATCTTATAATTCCAATTTTAAAATATGGATATATTATTATTATTATTATTATTATTATTATTATTATATGTATTTTTTAAAAAAAAAGAAATCCAGACTCTTTTAGTGGAAGAGAAGAGAAACACGAGAATATGATATTTCTGCTTGGTTTTCTTTTTTATGTTTATATATAAAACAGCACTAGGCAGCTACAAAAGACGATTTAATTAATCTTTATTTTGCATTGATGTTACATAGTAAACATTATGTCCGATTCTTGTAACAGAAAATTGCATGAAAAGTTTCTGGGTACATAATCTAATGCCATGAATATCTATGCATGACCATTCGGACCAAGTATTGGCAGCTTGACAGAAATGATCACCACCCCTAATTTTGAAACAGTTTTTGTTATTGCAGCAGTAATCTGTGCACACTATAGAAGATTAGTTTATAACGAAATTATGAATAGATAAAATATGTTTTTGTCCCCATAAATATGTTAATCCCTCTATTAAAAAAATGTGTTTTAATTTGTGTTGTGAATTTTTAAAACTGAACACTTATAATTTCAGGTATTATCACGGACCTGTTAAAAGCTAAGGTGTCATTTAAGTGTTGAAAATTCGCTTGACACTTAGCCCATATATAATAGTTTCACCAAGGTTTTAGAAAATGGTCTGTGACTGACATCAAGATTTTTAGACTCTCCATGACTACATATTGCAGTAGCATGCATTAACCATATTTGTTCACAATTTCTCATAATATCAAAATTCGAGATGAAACTGGGACCATAATTTAAATTTTTGGTGTTCACTTTTAAAAAATCAGAAAGCACAAAATAAAACCAAGTTTTAGATAGTCTAAAACCAAAATTTAGTATATTAATAAGGACCTTAAACATATTTATAGACCTAGGCAATAGTTATAGTTTGAGGGAATATCCCAATTTCATTGCTTTGGCTGATGGCTTACTACGTTGACTCTGGCAGGCTTAGCTGGAGACTGATAGGAGCAAGCATATTACATCCATAGTTGATAGTGAATGGAGGATTGGATGCTGCAACACCTTTTCTACACTTAGCTTCAATAACCTGAAATCCGAATCTCTTGTTTAAGCTAAAGTAAAACATGAATTCTTTGCTTCTAGATAAACATTGCAAGCTGATTGTAAATGAGGCAAATCTGTTTAATATTTGATGCCTCTCCCTTAGCTTTGCCTGTCTATGTCTAGGATTTTTCATTATGCATGCTTATGTATATATTTATGAAAAACTATGAATGATATATTCTAAAATATAGAGTGCCTTTTTTTATACCTTTTGTAGTTCTTCATTTTCCTTGCGGATGAGATTTATCTTTCTATTAAGTTCTACATTTTCTTGATGAGCAAGGCTTCCCTACAATAGTATCAAGGAAATTAGCTTTCAGAAATTTGTTGGAATATATGAATCATTTTAAGGAATAAAAACTAATTCCTGAAACCTTTTGGTGTAGTTCTTTGACCTCATCAATCAGAATTTGATCCTAAAGGTAGACAATAAAAATAAGTGATAGTACGTGTACAGTGAAAGGGATCAGTGAAATTTTAAATTTTAATGGATGAGCTAGCTTTGGTTTCCTTTGACTTTGAACAATGATACCTTCTTCATGCGAACACCCTTTAAACTCATCTCCAGTCGCTTTTCCAGATTTCCTAACTCTTCGATACCCAATCCAGAAAGCTCTTGGCCCATCATTTGCCTGCGTGCACTTGCCAAAAAAGAAGTACGTGGATTATTATTCTTTCTATTTTTTTTAAAAAACCTTATTCTTCTTATTGTTAATTAAATGTGTTTATTGTTGACAAAGTTTTAGCTTTTCAATATGATATTAATAATTAGGTTAATTTTATAAAATTAATATTATTTTTTTTATCTATTTATGAATTTTTTTGAATTATGTAAAATAATCAAGAATGACATTTATTTTTAAGATGAAGAGAGTATATAATATCAGGTTGTGCATTTTTTTTCCAATTCTTATAATTATCTATTTTTCTTTTATAGTTGGGTTCAATATTTCATGCCCTCCTATATAAGTAATTGCTTTAATTTATGAATTACGTAATAACCCACTAGTTTCCATACATTTCTGACTTGCTTTTACTACAATGCAACAACTGGGTGTTTAACTTTTTACCTGTGACATTCTTGCATGTACTGCACTTGTTGCCGCAAGCTTGCTACTTCTCTCTGCCAAAGCTAGTTAATGGTAATATAGATATCAATTATATGTATATGTAATGATAATGCCAAGTAAAAAAATTAAGTTGTAATTAACTACATGGCTTGTGATGTTTGATGTGAAAGGAACGTCGGATTGGTACTCGAAGTCCCAAAAAGATTTGATGACAGTTATTAATAATAACTATGAAGAAATGATTGGTAATCAATCCAAATCTTAATGAACTAGAGTAATCTAACAGTCCACTGATGCATCTTTACCTACCATTAGATAAGAGGATTATGTTGCTAGTATGAGAATGACCCATCTGATGCGGACCTTACATCAATTTTTGCCTTACTTGCATATTGTGAGTTAAGGATGTTTGAAGAAACTTTAAGTGATGAGAATTGGAGAAAAGTTATAAATGATTAAATCCATGCTATTAAAAAGAATGAAAAGTGAGTTAACAAATTTTGTCAACGGATAAAACCCTATTGGAGTGAAGTAGGTGTGTACAAAACAAAGTGCATTAATCCCGATGGAGAATTTGATCACTCTAGAGTAAGGTTGGTTGCAAGAGAATAGAAAAAGTGTTAGGTATTGATTACTTTGCTCTTGCTACAAGATTAGACACAATTTGCAAGAAATACACATTGACCAACATGTAAGATACATAGTCAGAGGAAAAGAAAATAAAGTCTGCAAATCGAAGAAAACTTTGTATGGCTTGAAGTAGGCACCAAGAGTGTGATAAAATTAAGATGATTGATTCATACTTTGTGCAACATGAATTTCAAAGGTGTCTTTTTTTAGAAAACATTATATGATAAATTAGTTGATCTTGGAGATATTCCTATAGTGGGCCTACATGTTGATCTAATCTTTACCAACAATAATTTAATTTAAAAAGATTATTGCAGAACTCAAGGAACGAGAGTATGATAAGTTTGCTTTCAAATAATAGATTTGGGCTTGATGACTTCTTGTTTTGGGATTGAGATTGTTCAATAGAATGATGAGATTTTTGTCTCTAAACAAAGATATGTGTGTGACATTTTGAAGAAATGACTTATTGAATGAATATTCTACTTCATAAAATTTGAGAGTTGTAGTTGACAAAGAAGTGTTGATAAAATGTTGTCCAACTGAAGAGCAAGATGCAAATATTTTTGCAAAGCCTTTGAAGGTTAAGTTATTTTACAAGTTAAAAAAATGCCTTAAACCCCATTTTTTTAATCTCATTTTTTATGATATTACATATTAAATTTATTATTATTATTATTATTATTATTATTATTATTATTTATCTTTGTCTTTTTCCACTTACATACACCCCAAATAGGATCTAACGGTCTAGGTAGATTTATAACAACTCGTCAAGTATTTGATACCAACATTAAAAAGTATATTATTATGGATTAATTAAGTTTTTAATCTCTTGATTTTTTTAGATTTTAATTTTTAATCCCTAAAATTTTTTTGTCAGCATTTAAGTTGTTTTAAAAACCTAGTTCATTATTATTTTTTTTAAATTTTTGTTATTCAAAATTATTTTCTATTTTTCTCATTTTTAGTCCCTTGTATAATTTAGATTTTGAGACTAATTTCGAGTAATAAAAATAAATGAAAAATTAAACTTAATTAACCCTGATATTAACACTTCTCACTCTCTCTTTTTCATTTTATCAAGGAAAAGCCTTTGGGTAACTACTAGGGTCAGCTTACAGTAGTGGAGAGTTTGGAATAGATGCATAGAGTATACTTAGATTCAATTCGCATTGCGATCATTGTATATATATAAAAAAAAAGTAAATGTTGTGTATATTATATGTCTATACATGCAAATTATGGGAGCCATGAATGTCTAGTTGGTATGTATAACTAAATTAATGCAAGAGATTAATAATTAAAAGTCTCATGAAGCTGGCAAAATCTATGGTTTAAACAGTTTTGAGGTTTACAAGTTATTGTATCTATAACGGTTATAGTCTTTCCCATAGTCATGATACTGGTGTGTGACGAAATCATCATTGGACTATGTATATCGTATTGAACTTAGTGCTGCATGTATAATTTACCGTAGTAAAGGAAACAAAATGGGCCGGGCTTAGACGCTAAATTCAAGTTAATATATAACAAATGCAAGAGATCAAGCTAGAACATCAACGGAGGAGTACTGAGACATGGGCAATTACCTTGACTTCTGATGCAGGATTTATTAACTGTTGATGGTCTTCTTTGACCTTGTTATAGCGCTCAATAACAGATTTCATGCTGCAGAAATTTAGAAGTTCATATATATTAATGAGATGAGACATGATCATCTTTTTTGTAAATGCAAGAAACACTAAATATATGTACATGGGGAATCTGCATTGGATGCATGGATCAACAATTGAAACAAAAACAAGCAATAGAAGCTTGAGACTGAAACTGACTACAGAAAAAGACATAAAGGAAAGAACACGGACAAATTAATAAAAACTAAAACATGAGTTTGGTAATAATCAAGTTCCTTAAACTCAAAGAACCCAAAAAAAAAGTTCCTTATGCTCCACACAACAGAAAGGAAAAGCCGTTTTCTTAGTGGACAGTATGATTGCTATGATAATTATATGTTGAAAAAATATATGGATTTATGTTGGAAATGCATGCATGAATATTATATGTAATGTGTATAAAATAGAATAGACTATATCCATTTATAATCCTAAGATTGTAAAGCAAAAAGTATGAGAACTATAAAGAATTATAAATGATGAAGCTAATTGCACTAAATATTCAATTGAATTAATCAACAACAGAATTTCTTATGGGTACAGATGGAAGATGCGGCTTTTACACGTAAAAAACTTCAGCTTAGATTAGCCCCACACCCCCAACTAGTTAATTAACTCCCTGTAAATTTGGATTTGTCTTTGAGCAGTGAGTGAGACCAATGACCCTCAAATCTAGCTGAGAAATGTCATGTTACACTATAAGTTAGACTTTGAGCATGCACTACACTTACTAGAAAGTCAGAAAAAGAGCAAAATGCCATAGGAAACTCTTGTTGGGTTCAAATTGCAGGTTGAAAAGATATTGAATTGCAATACCATGCAGCTCATGATCACTAACCCATATTTACATGATAAGAAATTGTTTTCTTGAATTAATTTTTCAAGTTAAAATTTTAACGACAATCTTTAGATTTAATTTATTTATAATAAAATGTATCCTGGCCTCTTGAAGAGTATCAAAGGAAAATGTTTCAGCATTCCAGTGTTTATAAAATTCATAGATTCCCAGATAAATGTATCCCCACACCATGTTGGGAGGGTTTTCCTAGCAAGTTTCAAATATATACCACAATAATATTCCTTAATTTCAAACGCATCCCTGAATATTTAGATTAATAGTATGCAAGCAGAAGAACACCATCCAATCTCGAATTATACATACGAGGTTCACAGTCATTATGGATAAATGTGTATTTAGTTTATTGATTATTATTCACCTAAAAGAAGAGTTTTCAACCCAAAAAGGAGAGAGGTGTAAAGTAGTGAATTTAAATCAGCTAGCAAATAAAAGTGTACTAACAAAGAAGAGATAAGATATGATATTAATTAATATCTTACCTGGTGCTTGCATAGTCATAAAGCTTGCCAGTGCTGGAGAACACAATCAATCCAACTTCTGCATCACACAGAATAGATAGCTCTCTAGCTTTCTTCACTAACCCATTTCTTCTCTTGGAAAACGTCACTTGCCGGCTAGTGGAATTGTCAATCCTTCGAATCACGATCTTTCCTCTCCCCATCTTTTCGTACAAAGTCAAAACTTAATTACTAGCTACGGTTCTTTCACAAAGTTTTCTCAAATTAGAAAGAAATTTGGAGGACTGATTGAAAAATTAAAAAATGAAAGAAACACAATAAATAAATGAGGAAAAAAGAGAATATAATATAATTATGGTATGAACAGTGCTAATAAATACCGCAGACAAAGAATAATGAAATTAGTCAGTAACTTACTTGAAAATTATGGGACTGAAAAAGGATAACTGGAAGATGGAGCTAGAAGAAGAAAGCGATGCTGCTATTTTAGAGCTTTATAGGGAAGGCGAAAAGTGGTTTTTGTAGGTCTCAAGACGGTTCAGTATGCTCAGCTTTCAGAGTGTGCGGGGCCAACTGAACGATAAATTATAAGGTTTACTTTTATTTTTAATAACGATAACTTATAAACAGTAGTATAGTACATGTAAAAAAATAAATTATACATAAACATTTATGTTTTTTAAACAGTTAATAAATATTTTTTTATATGTTTCTCTTCATGTTAAATCATAATATTTATATTTTTCTTACTTTTATCTTTCTCTCACTATGTATTAATTAGCTTATTAAATGTTCGTGTATAATTTTAAAAAGCATACAATTACTGAACGGTAATTTATATTTTTACTTTAAATTTATACAATTTTCTCACAAAACAACTAAAAAACAGAAGAAAAAAAGAATTAAAGAACGACTTTTCATATCACCATCCAATAAAAGCTGTCATTAATGACAAAATTATTAACTTTTCCAAGGTCTTTATAGTTTTAGGTCAATTGCACATAAGTCAATCTAAACAACATAGAAGCTAGTCAATACAACTTTTGATTTTCAGGTTTCTGACTCAAGTCTTAGGTTTTTTTAACACAAAACTAAACATATGGAAAACTTGCTACTTTAAAGAAAAATATAGTTATGGTGATGATTTCTGGCTAGCCGATTAAACACAATGAATGAAAATTAAACTTATTAAAAAATTATTTTATTTCGTTTTATTTATTATTTAACATAATATACACAGTTTAAGAAGACAATTGATTATGCCAATTTCCATAACAAAATAATTATTTAAATAAAATGCTTCTTTTTTTAAGCAAAACAAAATACTTCTATTAGTTACTACATTGTATAATTACAGCTCTATATCTACTATTGCAGTTATTTCTTCAGGATATTATTAAAAAATTAATTAATTCTCTGTTAATATTATAAAATAATACTATATAATTAGAGTTAAAGAAATATTTTAAAAATAATGGCAAATAAAAGAAAGCAAAATAAAAAAAAATATACATACAGTGAAAACTGAGAATCAAGATGCAGCTCAAGTCACGGAGACTCAGACAGATCGAATAGGCCACGTTTCGAAAAATGATTGTGCCCTTCCAATCCATGACGTGTCAGTGAGTGTTTTGAAAATTATTTTGATTTTTTTAAAGATTTAATTTGATTGCTAAATTTTTAGAAGATTCAATTTATTTATAGTTTCATTAGTGTTATGAATTTATTTTGGATTCTTATATCACTTTTTAGGTTTTATGATGTGACATAAGAATAAACTTTTGTTTTTTTTTTTGCTTTAGTAATAAGACTTAATTTAGATTCTTGAATTTTATTTATATAGACAAAAATAATTAGGGAGACAAATATTAAAAAAATATTATTTAAAAAAAAAAAAGATGAATTCGATCTTGAAAGTTATTTGTTTAGAATTCAATCTTTGAGTTTAAGAATCTAACTCAACAACTCCTATTGAAAATGCTGTGAGATTATTTATAATTCTCATCCAGCAATACTATCAAATAAAATAATAAATTAATCAGAACTTACTTATTGTTTAAAGATTTTTATGTTGTGACTTTATGATACATAGGTATATATGGTGATATTGTTAATCATTTTAATAATAATTTATATGTACGTAAGAGGTGTGTTGGAAATATATTCTTTAATGTGGAGATCGTTCTCTATATTGTACATCCATTATTGCAGATAAGAAGTAATGAAGTAAGTACTGTTGTTAAGATAGTTCCCTCAATGGCCTTGTTCAGCTGGCTTGTCGTTACATTACAGCTAACGAAAGTGATCATAGTCTGATTCATACAATAATTTTTATTTTCTATTGAAGTCTTCCTCGTACACAGATTGAGCACGGATGTCATCTTGCCACGCTGGAAAATTAAATGTTAATTCAAGATTATGGGGGAAAACTGGGATTTAAAAAATCATTTAGACCTCGGAGAAGCCAACTTCTGTCTTGGTGTACATTGTCAGCTTACTTCATTCATTCCTTGATTCAGTTCGAGATGATTAATTTTCTGTTTCCAGTTTTAAAATTAAATTTAGTTTTAATTTTAAGTGTTGAATTTCTGTTATAGATTGAGTTTTGAAATTTTAAAAGTTATTATAAGTTAAAAATAAATAAAATAAGTTCTTTTTTCTATTTTATGGTGTTTCATTGTCAAATTATGTAATATAAAAAATAATTAAATATAATAAAATAATTAAAAAGTATTAAAAAAGTTGTTGTACAATTTTTTTTAAAAAAAAACACAAACATAACACTAATAATAGTATTTCAAGTTACATAACACTATTAAGCAAAAAATTTATACATGTAAAACAAAAAATTGGATAGGAAATATGATAATCATAATAATAATAACTAAGTATAATATAACTATGATATTACATTAACTTTATCCCATAATCGTTGAGTCAATCAATTTCAAAAATTTATCATTCGACAAGCATATTACCTAAGCATAATATCATCTTACATTTCTATTTTAATAAAATTATAAAGAACATGTAAGCAATGTATAATTTCACCCACTAACTTAGTGGAGTAAGCATATAATTTCACCTCATGGTAACGAGGATATTACAAAATTGTATTAAAGAATATGCTAATAGCCTAATATTATAACTTTTCTAGTATTCTATTACAAATCGTGCCACAAGGCCTTGTCTGCAATATGAACCGTAATTAATATGAAACTAGTACTAGTACGTAAAAGCATAGCTAGGCTACACTCAATGGGACAAAACAAAATCTTAAAGTGAAAGGTTAAAAAGGGGGAATTTAGCCGAGCATTTAAGAAATGTATTAGAAAATGAACAAAACATAGCCATGCCAATCCAGTAAAATCATAGCTATGGTAATACATTCACCGATTAAGTTCTCTAAAATTCACTCCCAACAAATTTTATTTAATTCCACCAAAACCTTAACTCTTTTCGAGTTGAACTAGAAGTTAAAGAATAAATAAAATAATATAACACATCAACAAAGGTTACTATGTGTGATTACAACAATTATCCATCAAATGATAAATTTTTGAAATCGACTGATTCAACGATTATAGGATGCAACTAATATAACACCGTAATTATATTATTATTAATTGTTATTATTATCACATTTTTATATATAAATCCTATCAACTTTTGTGTTTTACAAGCGTAATTTTTTGCTTAATAACGTTATGTAATCTGTCATGCTATTATTACTGGTATGTTTGAGTCATTCTTTTTTTTTAGTTTTAAGAAAAAAATTGTACAACAATTTATTTTAATACTTTTTAAATATTTTTATTATGTTTTATTATTTTTTATATTGCATAATTTTATAATGGAACATCGTAAAATAGAATAATAAACTTATTTTATCTATTTCTAACTTACAATAGTTTCTAAAATTTTAAAACTGAAACTCAACCCTCAAAATTAAAACTAGGTTTAATTTTGAATAATTTCAAAAACTGAAAACGAAAAATCACCGAATGGAGCCTTGGAGAACATAATCGGTGACTCTGCTGTTGTAGGATGAAGGAAAGAAAGAATTAAAACTCACTTCCCAAATCCTATAAAACCTATTTTTATTGTTTTGTAAATATAATAAAAAGTGTTTTAAAAACTAGTAAAACGTAAACTCACAACAAAATTATCCGAAATAGGTTTTGGGTTAATTTTTGGAAGGCGTTGCTGCTGCTGACATGTCTGGGTCTTCTGGAATCAATTGGCGCGGTTTTCATACAACCGAAATATCACATTTATTGAAATAAGCCACCAAAACACACTCAAAAATTTATTTACCATTAAACATTAACTGGATTTTGTGCAGTTTAATTTTAAACCGCAGACAATCCAGCTTCTTCTTTGAGAAGGTTACAGCTTCTGAAGTAACTGTTGTTTTTTGGTAACTTTAATTGATCTCATTTTTCAACTACATTTTTTTATTCATAAGTTTAAACTAAAACTTTGTTTAAAAAATTTGAATTTAATTTTATTGGAATCAACTTATTTCTATGAAAATGTAATTGTTTCACAGGAATTTTTTTTAATGCAAACATTTATTACGTATATTATTGAAATAAAATTATAATTTTGATCGAAGAACAAAACAAACATACAATACCAAAAAAAAATGTATCTAAGTTTTGTGAAAAAAAATAGAAAATTTACATTAATGATCAACTTCAACGAGTAGCAAAATATTTATGATTTGAAAAATAATTTAAACTTATGTAATGACAGCGTAGAATAAAATATAAATACGCCAATACTCCATG
Organism: Glycine soja; assembly: GCF_004193775.1. Taxonomy (NCBI): domain Eukaryota; kingdom Viridiplantae; phylum Streptophyta; class Magnoliopsida; order Fabales; family Fabaceae; genus Glycine; species Glycine soja. The sequence goes on from NC_041009.1 coordinate 5,079,395, forward strand.
TTTTAATTGAGCATACAAAAAAAGTATCATAAGAAATCAAATGATAATTTTAATAAAGCAAAAATATTAATTACACATTTCGATCAATCTCCATATCGCAACTTTAAAAGAAACATAAAAATAAAATGAAAGAATGAGGTAATAATTGAAATAAAAGTAAATTAAGGGTATTGATCATGGACATGGACTTAAAAGTGATGACTTTTTATATTAAAATTCAGATTTTTTTTATATTCTGAAACCGGAAAAATATATTAATAATATGCTTTCATCATAAATTTTTGATAGTACATTATTAATACAATTTTTTAATAAATGTTTTATTTTTAATTTTTGAACCTGTAGGTTTAGCAAGATCCCTAATAAAAGGAAATTCTATTTACTTTAGTAGTTAGCTCAGCAACAGATCATATTCCAGGTGGAACTCAAATGAAGGTGGGTGTCGTATATTCAGCTGCAACTGAGTCTGAGATTATAATGTTAAAGAACACAAGAAAAGAATCAAGCCGACATTTCACATGCGAATGCGATGGAGTGTGCAACTTTTTGTTAGACTGCAACAAAGACTAACCAATCACTTGTTTCGGATTCATTAAGGTTTCCCATATTGGAAATAGTTAATGACGAGTAAAGTACGTACTATTAGTACTAATATTTATTTAGTAATAGTATATACAAAGACCATTTCCAATGCCTCCATCCTTCCAATTTCTTCTTCCCATAGTTGGTGTTGGAAATGGAAGTCACTTTTTAATTTAATCATCCTAGCATTTCAAATTCATTAATCTACCATCCCATTTAGGATTAAAGTCACTTTTTCCTTTACGTGTTCTAGTAACAGGAGGAAAAAACAAAAAGAAACGATATGATTTATTTTTTTTATTTCCTTTAATGTGTTGCTTAATTAAGGTAATGTTAGATAAATAAAGGAGTAATCACCACCACCCCAGTTCTGATCGTCTTCGCTAAATAATCAGTGCACTAATTCCCTTCTCTAAATGAGTGAAAGAGAGAGACCAAACAGATTAAAAAGCCAGCATGACATTGTTATATTATTTTTTTAAAAAAATACTTAAAATAATATTCAGCATAATAAATAGGAAAATTATATACTTAATGTGACTTAGTAAATTAATGTGTTATACATAATAATTCTAACTTTTGAGATAAATATTTTTTTTTCAATTTTTATGATTTATAACTTAATTGTTATTTTTTGTATTTTTTTATATTTTAATAATAAACTCAATGAATATCTAATTGATTGGGTTGGCATATAAAATTGTCCCAAATCTAACTTGACCATTTTTATTATCAAACTGAATCCATTTTTCCCCATAATCTATTCATTTCAATCTATGATATACTTGAGTGAATTAGAACTATTATAAGTTACAAACTTCAGCATATGAACATTTAAAATACATATCAAAAATTTGAATCTGAAATATCTAATTAAGTTGGAATTCAACAACCTTGATCCTCTACTAGTTAATTCACGTGTTTGGTAGTGACCTATAATGATTTCTAATCATGTTATGCAATATTTTATCTAACATTTTCTTTTCTTATCATTTTCATAATTATAAAGAATTAAATTATTATAAAAAAGCATTTTTTCTGTTGCAAATTAGATTTTGAAAAGAATACATGACCTTCTTGAAGTTGTAGTATTTATTAACAATTATCAAATATATATTCATTAGAAAAATGTTAAACACAGATTTTTTTCAATATACTCTCTTAACTATCAAGTGAAATAATGTGAATCTCACTGAATACATAGATTTCATATCTTATTTGGTAACTTACATTTTCAAATTTCAATCATAAAAATGAATGCATAAACAATAGCGTGTTAAAAAGTGTTATTAACATTCTTTTTATCCATTACATCCATGGTTATAAACAATGTTGCACCGGTAAATCACTTGAGTATAGTCCACCATATGCGTGATTAATAATGCCTATGCATTCGCTTCATCGAGCTCATGGCAGCGGCCAGCGGGGAATATTCCGTACAGTAGGGTTATACTATTATAATACAGTAGGGTTTCAGAGAATTGGTTCACTTTTATATATGGCACTCACAACAATTACTATTATATATTCAAACACGAATACCTGGTTAATAGTGCATACCCATGGAATACTAAATTGCCTATATTCTATATTGGAGTGAGCAATTGAGGTACGATATTTCCGGAACTTACAACTTCTCGTTGGCCTTACCCACGTGAAAAAGATTTCTTTTTTCCAATAAAGTTAGGTTTGTTTCCTTAAATTAAACGAACGACCATTAATGGGGTGCTTCGGTTCAACTTATACCTGAGGACTGCGACTAAACAAAGCTTTGGGTTTTATGTCTCCAGCTAAGACCCTAGCCAAGTGTCAATCATCAGCAAATGATGGTATAGTTAGTCAATTTATTATTATTATAACATTGGAAATGGCCCTTAAAATACTACGGTCCGTTTGTTGTTGGTGCCATATGGTAAGCTTTTTAATCATTAATTAATTGACAACTGCTAACATGATTTTGACTGCTGTTAAATATTTTTAATCTTAACATCCCACTGGCACGCGAAGTTATATATATACTACACATATGGACCATACTAATCTAGGAGAAGACATTTAATTAGTTTGTTTATTGGGTAAAATGTAATAATATCAATGTATCATTATATGTATGTTTTAACTTACCTATATTTATATAAGATAATTCACTCATTGACTCACTTATATAGACAGACTCAAATGTTTTATTTTCAATAATTATTTTTCCTCGATTAATACTGAAAAAAAGCTATAAGCTTAAAGTGATATTTGGGTTTCTTAGTTATTAATCATTTTATTAGGGCAAGAGGAAACTGTGAAGTAGAGAATTAATTTGAATCATCATCCTATGCGTATATGACTTAAAATTTGGGTGGCACAAAATTATTGAACATATTTATTTAGAAAGTCTGATATATGCCACATTTTTTTATAGTATACTATAGTACTAGAAAAATCAAAGGATAGGGTTGTTGGTGGTTAAATAATTAATCAACTAGGAGTTTTTTATGGCTAACTAATACTATAGTACGAGGATCTCTGCCAAATGTAATTTATTTGTTAGAGTACGTCATGCATACTAGCAAGCTGTAAAGATCTTTGGATTTGCAATCTGACAAATCCTAAGAGCTTTCATTTGTTGTGCCTAGCTTCAATATAAATGTAGTGAAAGAAACTTCCTTTTTTTATCGGCGAAACAAGCATCACTTAAAAGAATCAAGTTTAAAACTAACTTATGAAAATTATAAAAAGAATTATATGATTTGTCCTTTATTAATTAATTTAAATATTCCTTGAAATCAAATTTCTCCATGAATTTGTTTTAAATTTAATTAATACAATATTTAATTGACATTTTATGTTAAAACACAGAATAAATAAATAAATTATAATTTGAGTAAAATATATTTTTAATTCATGTGAACACGACTAAATTTATTTCCAATCCTTTTATAAAAACATAGTTTTAGTATTCATAAATTTTAGTTTTTTTTAAAAAATGATTTCAATGATTATTAATTACTTACTGATAACATGACTTATATAGATATGCCACCTTAAAATGCTCTTTAATGTGATCACTTGATTATCTAAATAGTGATAGAACTATTTTAAATGGTTTTAAATTTATAAATATTAAAACCAATAAAATATTTAGAAGATATGAAACAGATATCTACTAAAAAAATTATTGGTTTTAATATTTAAGAACATATATCTTTATGTTTCCTATTAAGAACATAATTGTAAAATTAAGAACACATATAAATCTTATAACTATATCTTTATAAAAGCAATTGGAGAATAGAAATATAAATTAACTAAACTAGTATTCTTTTTATTTTTTGGTAGAGAAACTAGTAATCTTTAAATATTCAAGTTTAATTCTTTATGTCTAAAACAAAAAAAAATTATTTAAGGTTTATTAATATATATAATATTTAATTTTATGTACAGTAAAAAACTATTCTATATATACAAACAAATCACGAATGTCTAAAAGTTTTCACGTCCCAAACCAATTCAAGAAACCTATTTACTTTGGAGCTGATGATTTAGATTGTTTCCTTGCATTTCACTTCAGTACGAAAGTAGGTCCAGAAAGATTGCTGCTCTTCATAGTTTAGTTAAAATTAAAATGTTGTTATCATGAATCTAGGACCTTTAACCGAACTCTAACTCACAGCTTTGATCTCTCTAAAGCGTGCTAATCTCAGATTTTCAAACACAGTAAGATTTGCGTAAGTTCTAAGATTTTCAGGCGTGACAATTTTCTGAACCAAGAAAATCTCTAGGTTGCAGTTTCAATTAGTTAGCCTTTTTTTAAATAAAAAAAATGTGATGATAACATTATTTTCGATTAGATGGCCAGCCAAGTTATATGTGCCTCAAATCATGATGAAGATTTATCATAAATTAGAGGAGCTACTTTTGGGGCGTGAATGTGCCCACTGTCTACGTTTTTCTGAGCTTATGCACGTGTTAGTCAAAGTATTCCTGTCTGTGTAATCTTGTTCCATGATTCTGTTAGGGTTACTTTTTAAAATCCTTTTGAATGAATATCTTCAATTCCAAGTTGGAGGCTCGATCAGTCTCAAGCTCCCATTGAAATGGAGAAAAGTTCGGGGGCTATAATTAAGAAAGAGGAATGAACTTCCTTCAATTCTTTGTGTACTAATCTCAAAGTTTATTGAGATCCATGAAGAAAATAGATCTATATATCTTATTGAGTTGACTTCAAGTTCAAGGTCTAAAAGATCTTTGATCAGATGAATTTCTCCTTATTTACTAGATTTTCAATGGTTTTTTACACGAGATATGTTTTTAATTAAGAAGAAATCGTAGCTTAGTGTTTTTATAAGAATAATTTTTTATTATATGGAAATTTGAGCTAGCTGAGTACGTGGATGCCTGTGGCATTCTTTCTTCTTCCTTCAATAAATGAAAATTTTCACAAGTTTTCTTCTTCCTCCTGGGCTATACTAAGTCAGAATAACTAATTAACAGGAATTTTTTTCTGTATATAGTATATATGTGACTGAAATGTATGGCAGCGACTTCTAATATTTGTAAGTATTACTTCTTAGGGTAAACCGTTATAAATATTTAATGCGATAGCGTATATAGTCTGCGTTGGCAGTAGGCAGTAGTTTTTCTTCTTCTTTTTTTCTTTTTTTTTCCCAGAAATAGTAGGTTAATAACACTTTAAGTATATTCTAACATAATTGAAATTATAACTTATTAAAGTACTTCTTAGAAAATATGTGGTTATATTGTTAACAAACCATAAAAAGATTTTCCCAAATCATAAAAAAATAAAGATAAAAGGATTTTCCCTAAAAAACCATAAGGATTTGTTAACTTCTACTTGTACTTGTTTTAGAAAAGTAAACTACATCTTTAGTGGATTTTATATTTATATAACCATTGCTCTAAATGGTTAGTAAAATCGATATTCTAAATGCACAGATGGGCATTTTGGCACAAAATGCACATATTAACTCGGAAAATAAAAGAAGCCAAATGTCACAATCAATATTCGCAGTATTTCTATACGTGAAGATAGGTAGTGTATGTGTGACAGAAAGTTAAGTGAAGATGAATTAGGTGCTCATTCATACTCCCGAATTCGAAACTGGCAGATCCATAAGCCAGTGTCTGATAGGATGGGCTATAGGCCCAAAATTAAATGGTATAAGGATTATATAGGGTGGAATTAAATATGTATTTTATAATTATAACCTCTTTTTTATTTCAGGATGTAAATTTGTATTTTGAAATGAACTTTCCAAAATGGGAGGTGCTAAATTTAATAGTGAGAGTGTAAAATACTAATATGCTGTTGAAACTGGATAATAATTTTCCATTAATTGATATTTTTAGGACTATGTAAATTTACTTATCTTTACCTATTATAATCAATGAATGAAACATCAAATTTATCTTATTTTCCTCAGTCCTTTTAGCTTTTAGTGAGTCTTTTAGATAATTTCCAGCAGTAGAAATACCTCTGTAACAGTGTCTTTATGATTACCCAGTCTATTCTTTATGATTACCTCTTATCATAACGATGATCTCACTTTCGTTCAGGCCACCATACACTATTTTTTACATATGCTGGTAGAAATTCAATATAGGTACAAATTTTTTTATAACAATTTACTTATTTTGTTCAATCAATTGAAGCATACTCCCTTAACATACAGTTGGTTTATGTGATTAAGCTGTGTTATCTTGCAGTTTTTATTTTGTTTCATTAGTTTCTCTACAAATTTTTCGTCCCTAATTACAACCCTTCTGACTTGAGTTGCCTTGCTAGAGATTTCACTAATTTTTTTTTTTTTACAAATCTGCAAAACTCATCATTGAAATGATACCAGAAGTACCATTGCAAGAGATTTCACTAATGTAGAAGTATAGAAGCTTGGATAAGCCTGTCATTTGCCGTAAAAATTCCTAAAGGCTAAATAGCAATACAACAACAAATCAACAATAGCTTTATCCATCAAATAAGGTTAAATGCTAAATAACAATTCCGTTTAATTTTAATTTGACGATCAACTTTGAGCTTTATCTTATTATTAGATATATCCATTTAATTAACACTAATATAAAGTTAAAAAGGAAGTGTTCTTCCTTTGATGGTTAAGACCCCAAGTAATGTTTGACTCAAAGTTTTGTATTTCACAACTATTTACAGCAATGCCGGCCAAATTTGGAGAATGAAGACCATCCTATAATCCTAGAACACACAAACCAAAAAAAACAAAAACAAAAAGATAAAAGTTATAAGATGCAGAAATTTCAACTTCATGACTTTCAACGGGGTTACAAGAATTTCATGTTCCGGTATGGAATTCTATAAAGCTAAGTCACGTCCATCACTATTGACAAAAATATTGTAGTTATCGCTCAATATATAGCAAGGTAGGCAGTGATGGAACTTACAGGAATTAAGACAAGTATAAAATCTAAAATGGAATTACCATCACAGTTTGGAATTCAATTAAATAAGGAAAAATGTAATCAGATACATAAAAACATGAAATTCAATCTTGCACCTTCAATGTTCTTCCATATATGAAAGTGTTCCAACTTCCAACACAAAATATTGAACTAGCATTTCCTCACTTATAGATGGCTTGGTGGCGCAATAGTCTTCAAAATCCAACTCTTCTTTTCTGTTATGCAACAAGAACCATTTTCATCCTCCAAATAATCCCTCTTGCAAACTCACTATCATTTGATTACCCGAACTTTAAGAATGGTGATGTAAAATGGGAAGGTGATGCTTCTATTCTAAAAGGAGCCATCCAAGTCACATCCAACACCATGGACCAAAATAACAATTACAGTGTTGGGAGAGTCACAAGTTATAAGAAAATGCTCCTCTGGGATATGAACACTGGAAAGCTTGCTGATTTCACTACTAAATTTTCCTTTGTTGTTTTTTCAGGGAAGAGTTACTATGGAGATGGAATGGCATTTTTCCTTGCTGATCCTAATCTCCCACTTCTGAAGAATATTAGAGAAGGAGGTGGTCTTGGCCTTGTGGATGGCAAACAAGTGCTGAATTCAACTCAACCATTTGTAGCAGTGGAGTTTGACACCTTCCACAATAAATGGGACCCTCAAGGTGGCACTCATGTAGGTCTGAATTTCAACTCTATGAGGTCTAACATAACTAAGCAATGGTTGACAGATATTCAAATATGGAATGTTTATAATTGCAGCATTGAGTACAACTCAAGCACTCTTAATTTGAGCGTTTCGTTCACTACGTACAATAATGTTAGTAAACCAGTTGAGGAATACATATCTTACAAGGTTGATTTGAGAGATTACTTGCCGGGGAAGGTTATTCTTGGTTTCTCAGCCGCAACTGGAAAATTGTATGAGGTGCATACACTGAGATCATGGTCATTTAATTCAAGTCTACAGAGTGATGAGAACACAAATGAGATAAAACCAGTAGCAGCACCACCAACTTCAAATCCTGCTTCTGAAAATGAACACAAGATAGGATTGTGGGTGGGGATTGGAATTGGTGTAGGCTTGGTTCTGGGTCTTTTAGGGCTGATTTGTGCTTTATTGTGGAAAAGGAGTAGAGATAAAAAAGGAGAGTTAGTTTTTGATCTCAATATGGCTGACGAATTCCCAAAGGGCACTGGACCTAAGAGCTTTTGCTATAATGAGCTAGTAAGTGCTACAAACAAATTTGCAGAGAAGCTGGGGCAAGGAGGTTTTGGTGGTGTGTATAAAGGTTACTTGAAAGACTTAAAGTCCTATGTTGCTATCAAGAGGATATCAAAAGAGTCTAGACAGGGAATGAAGGAATATGTGACTGAAGTGAAGGTCATAAGCCAATTGAGACATAGAAATTTAGTACAACTCATTGGTTGGTGTCATAGGAAGAATGACTTTCTCCTCATATATGAGTTCATGCCAAATGGAAGCTTAGATTCTCATCTATACGGTGTGAAAAGCTTCTTAACATGGACAGTGAGGTATAACATAGCTTTGGGCTTGGCTTCAGCATTGCTTTACCTACAAGAAGAGTGGGAGCAGTGTGTGATTCACAGGGATATTAAATCAAGCAACATTATGTTGGATTCATGTTTCAATGCTAAACTTGGTGATTTTGGTTTGGCTAGGCTGGTGGATCATGAGAAAGGGTCGCAAACCACGCGTATAGCCGGGACGAGGGGCTATATTGCGCCTGAATATTTCACTTCAGGAAAGGCTACTAAGGAATCTGATATATACAGCTTTGGGGTTGTGTTATTGGAGATAGCCAGTGGAAGAAAACCTGTTGAACTAGAAGCTGAGGAGGGTCAAATAACTGTAGTTGAGTGGGTTTGGAAGCTCTATGGATTGGGAAGGTTCCTTGAAGCAGCTGACCCTAAGTTATGTGGAGAATTTGATGAAAACCAAATGGAACGTTTAGTGATTGTTGGCCTTTGGTGTGTTCATCCAGATTATTCATTCAGACCATCTATAAGGCAAGTGATTCAGGTGCTTAAATTTGAGTCTGCTTTACCTATTCTCCCTGAAATGATGCCTGTGCCAACCTACCTTCCTCCAACAATAAAAGCACTTTTTTCTTCTGTTTCATCTTCCTTTTGGGGTAGAAGTTAGTGATAAGGATAGGCACAATGTAATAATCATTTGAGTAAACGTTTAGTAGTGAACTCTAACACTGATATATTACTATAGCTGACTGTGCTCATCAATTCGAAGTGATTATGTGATAAATGCAAAATTTTGCTCCTTCGGGACAAGTTTAAAACAATACAAGTATACAACTATTTCAGTAGCTAACAAAATGTGAGATAGACAGGCTTTGAGGCAACAGGGACTAAGCAACTATGGCAAGTACATTTTCTATATCTTAATCAGTTCAGAGGGAATGCTTGGTCTCATTTGCAGTAAGCAAATACTTGTAGGTGCACTTTGGTCGCGAATGTCATCACTAATTCTAGTCGCCACACAACTGTAGCCACATTGTAGTTTCTTACTTATGTATTATGAAAATAATTAAATTCATGTTTGCTAACAATTTTTATTTTAAATAATGACTTCTTTGATCTCTTATGAAAATATTAAAACAAGTTCATTTGCCACATAGACAGGGTTCTCAACACGGCCCTGGCTTACCTGTGACAAAAAATATCATCAACCTATAAAGACGGTAGGATCACTTGTTATTATAACTTCTAAGAAAATACTGACCAAAAACACTCATTAAATTTATGCAACGTCTCAATCAAGCTTTTTATTCTTTTTGTCTTCTAGATAACTGAAACTTCTTTTTCACACAGCTGATCAAGATCGGTCGGTGTCAGTATTAGATGCGAGCACAATCAGCACATATTTCAGATCAGAGATTCAAACCTTGAGACTTTTCTTCCTTATTTCCATTAGATGTTAAACCATTTTATATATATAAAAAAACATATATGCCTTTGTTTCATGAATATTTCCGCTAACAAGCACAGCCAATTTTGTATACATAATAATTACTTGCATCATTCTATAACTGCAAATATTGCCATCTTCACCAGCCCGTTTTTTATGCATCGAGAGTTGTGCGCGTTCGTGGGAACATTCACCACAATGTTGAGGGTTGAGACAAATATAAATCACACAAATTACAAATGAACAAATGACACATCAGAATATATGAGATAAATAAATACATGTAAACCAGTATTTTCAATTAAAAAGAGTTTTAATAACAATTAAATTAAAATTATATCAAAAGAAATTATTACTAGACATTAATTTTACAATTTTATTTAATTTATTATTTTATTATTACAATATATATATATATATATATAACATGTTGGTCATCACTGCAAAACAAAGACAATAATTTATATAAAATAAGTAATCAAAGAGAAAATTATTTAGAGTACATCCATGTTAATTAAAAAAAATCAATTTTTAGGGTTCACACTCAACACAATAAAACATTAATTTCACAATCATTTCTCATCAAAACATCAATTGGTTCGTCAAACATATATAATTCACAGTTATAATTGATCCTCTAAGGATTCTTACATATGTTCTCACTACTCCTCAGTTGTGAATAACTCATTTCTTAACTCTAAGCGGACTCACGTGTATAGTCTGATAGTGATAGCGACAATGTCTCTAGCCGTTTCCTAAGATTCTTCTTCAAATTTTTCCTTTGTTTGCTCGGTTAGAGTTTCCAAGTGTTAGAGAGAATGAAAAGGGATTGAAGCCTCCAACTTGTTGTCTGCCCCTGAGATGATAATTTCTTCCTTCATAGATATTAATTTTAAAATTCCAACGATTAAGATGTGCGAAAATGTATTTCAGACCTGATTTCTAAATTTCAAAATAATCCAACGATTAACAAGTTCAAAATCATAATTTTACTAGGATAGGTTTGAGTTTATAGGAGAAAAACAAAGAGTTATGTGCGAGAGATATTCCCCTGACCACATATATCATTTAAAAAATCCCAACGGTAGCTATCTGAACAAATAAGTTATAGACATGATGTTCAAATTTCACGATGATCCAACGGTTAACGATTTCAAGATCATCACTTTTTACTAAGATAGGTTGATAGGTTTGAATATATGTGGAAAAAGAGAAAGTTTTGGAAGGAAAATAGGAAAAAAAGAAATTGAGAGAAGAGAAAGCATAATGTCTTTGTTTATAACTCAAAAGAAATTTTATTTTATTTTTTATCAAATAAATAAATGAAACATTTTTTAAGAATATATATTTATTTTATTTATCTTAAAACTATTATTTTAATTAATAAAATTATTTTTTTCTTATTTATTTAATCATAAAAACTTCATTATTTTTTTAAAACTCTATTTATCTTTAAATAATTATTTATTTATTTATTTTAATAAAATGCAGAGTTACACTTCTTCAGGTTCTGCTATCCAACTCACAATGAACGCAATGAACTGAAACGATAATGGGACAGTAGGAAGAGTCACATATCCAGAACAAATAAATCTTTGGGATGATAGTTCAAATGAACCAAAAGACTTCACTACCAACTTTTCCTTTGTTGTTTCTTCAAATCAGAGTAGTCTCTATGGAGATGGTTTGCCATTCTTCCTAGCAAGCCCAAATCTGCCACCGCAGACGATGAAAAGCTAAGAGGAGGAGCCCTTAGCATAGGCCTTGTGGATGGTGACCGAAATCTTCTCGAGACACATTATCAATTTGTGGTGGTGGAGTTTGACACTTACCCAAACAACTGAGACCATTACGGCACACATGTTGGTATAAATATCAATACTAGAGAAGTCTCAAAAACTAGAGAAATGGTGGACAAATGTTACACAAGGGGAAGTTTGTAACTGCAGTATTGTATACAATTCTAGAAACAATATTTTGAAAGTTTCTTTCACTGAGAACAAATTAGGTGGTGGAGATGCAACACAGATTATTCAGCACCTTTCATACCACGTTAATATCACGGATCAATTATCAAAGTCGGTTACTGTTGGCATATCAGCTGCAACAGGAGAATACACTGAGGAACATACCCTGTTTTCATGGTCATTTAGTACAAGTACAAGCTCACCAACACCAAGTAAGGGCCATTCAAAGAAAGGAAGAATCAACACTATATTGTTGGAGGGAACTGGAATTGGTACAGGTTTGATTTTGAGTTTATAATGATTGATCTACCTTTTGTTATGGAGGATGAGAAGAAGAAAAGAAGGACGCACTTCAGAAGCCACTTCTCATCTGAAGATGAATGATAAATTCCAAGAGACCAAAAGAGATTAGTTATTATGAATTAATTGGCCACTGCAACCAACAACTTTGAAGCGACACAGAAGTTTGGCCAAGGTGGTTTGGTGGCTTTCATAAAGGTTATTTCAAGGGCTTAAACTCCTATGCTGCTATGAAGAGGATATCAGCAGGTTCAGCGCAAAGTTTGAAGGAATACGCAGAGGAAGTAACGATCATTAGCCAATTGAGGCACATGAATTTGGTGAAACTCGCTGGTTGGTGCCACAAGAAGAATGATCTCTTTCTGATATATGAGTATATGCCAAATGGCAGCTTAGATTCTTGTCTTTTTGGTGGAGAAAAGTTCTTGCCATGGAAGGTGAGGTACAACGTAGCTCTGGGCCTGGCATCAGCATGGCTTTACCTTCAGGAAGAATGTGAAAAATTTGTGTTTCATAGGGAAATCAAGTCAAGCAACATAATGGTTGACTCCAATTTCAGTGCTAAGCTAGGGGATTTTGGCCTGGCTAGGCAAGTGGACCATGAGAAAGGGTCACAAAGTTCTGTTGGGGTTGGGCCATGAATTACCTAGTTCCTGAATGTATGAACACAGACAAGGCTCGGAGGAATCCGACACATTCAGTTTCGGGGTTGTTTTGTTGGAGGTAGCAACAGGAAGAAAAGCCATTCACCACAAAGACATGGAGGGTGGAGTATCATTAGTTGAGTGGGCGTGGGAGCACCATGGATTGAGAAATCTCCTTGCAGCAGCAGATCCAAACCTATGTGCAGAATTTGATGTGCAACAAACGGAATGCTTATTGGTTGTTGGTCTTTGGTGTGCAAATCCAGATTGTGCATCCAGACCCCTATAAAGAAAGTGATTAAGGTGCTTAAGTTCGAAGCTTTATCAATTATCCCACAACAGATCCCATGCAAGTCTATCTTTGTCCAATAACATGTCAAGAGATTTTCAAAATAAAATTGTGTCTTTTTTTACTAATGATAGGTATCCTTTCATGAAAATGTATCTATTTATCAATAAAAGCTCAATCGCTAAAATTCTAACATGATTTTTAAGTTGGGACCATCATGAAACTTGTCTTTAATTTAAAGAACAAAAGCAAGGATTAATGTAACTTGGTTTTCTCCACAGCGCTTTCTTAGTGACAACTTATCATAAGCCAATTAAGACAGAAGGAGCGCTTATTAGTTCCAACATCTAGCAACATACTATCGAAAAGCTCATATTTAAATATAGTAGTGCAATGTCTTTATCAAACTGCTCCTACTTATTTCTAATAGAAGTTAAACCATTTTAATGGTTTTATACATAAATCAACAATGGATATGCCTTTTTGTTTCATGAATATCTCCGCTATCTAGCACAGCCAAGTTTGTATGTAATTAACCACAACATTCTAAAACTCCGAATATCGCCGTTTCACCTTCACTGGCAGCTGCAGCACAATACAGTTGTTGTGATCCCTGCTAATTGTTTATACATCACGAGTTGTGTGTGCTCATAGGATTCATCACAATGTTGTCTTCGTGTTCCGATGTTGACAGTTAATCGCCCAACATGTATATATTGCTAATTTTTCTTCTTCCCCAGTTCTATGTATAGCACTTTAATTAAACTAGACATCACAACTATAATGACAAGCTTCCAGCTCTTTACTCTTTAGTTTATTCAATAATAGCCTAAGAGTATTCTTCTTTTCATTCTTCTCATCGAGGTTACCTCTCTTTTTAATCTGAAGTGCACGTTGGCATATGCAATCAAAACTCTTGTCTCTTAGATACCTGTATATATGGCTTTATTCCTTTTCGATATTTACATATGTCTTTCTTCCGTTTTGATCCTCCACGAGTTTATAGTTCTGTACAACTTTAGTTAGGTACCTGTTTAACGAGTAAATTATAGTATGTTTGGTGTTTCTCCCTTCACTGTGATGATCGAGTAACCCAACACTAAGTTGGTGCTCTATTTCTTTTTTCTAAACATAATCAAAATCAATTCATTACTGATCACTTTGTATTGTCTTAATGTGATGAACACTTTGATTTTCATCTAGTTGCTAACTGCTTGAACTTCAGCAAAATCTTAAAGACTCCATATTTCTCTAGCATAAATATTCCCTTAAGAAAAAAGATGGAATACCTACTTTGAGTGAGTGGTAGAGGCCGCATTGGTCTGTGATTCGTTTGAACAAGTTTCAATGATTCTTTTTTCTCTCCATGATTTGTCCAAAGGGAAAGGATTATCGGTGTTGATTCCTGCAGACAACCTTTACAATTAGAGCATAATAGTTGAAGTTGCCAAATCTTCAAACTTCAATGCTATAGACACGAATGATCCCACTATGCCTTCATGATAATGTTATGGTTCTAATGGATAGGAAAGTCACGATATTTTCTCGTTTTAATTTTGGCTTATTTTAAGACTTTTGTCTTTCTTGTAGTGCCTGTATCTCCCTCAAAGTGCAATGCATATCCGTGTGTTGAGCGATAGTAGCACATCGTGAATATATCATGTAGCTTGATTTTTCCCCAAATTAGAAAACTACACCTTTTCCTTTCACCTCAAAGAATTCATCATTCCCCAGTTTGACCCTTGATTAGAAGCTAGTGTCCAACCTGGGAAATGGTATCTTTGTTTGATGTCACCTATTAATTCCTACAACCACTATTTAAGAGCCAAGTAACTTCATGGGGAAGTCTTCACATGTATGGAATAAATTTTCATTTTTCTTGTTTTCTTTCATTTTGTTGCCACAATTATTTCTGGGGTGGTAATTATATTTGGAAAAATTTAAGTTACACATCGATTAAAGATAAAGTTATTTGAGAGTATATAAGTGAGGAATAACCTTCACTCCTTAAGTTAACTTTGGAGGTTGAGTTAGACTTAAATTCAATAACTTTTTATTTGGCTAGTGCCTTGCTTTTGACCTTTCTCTTTTTATTTTCAATTTTTTATATTTTCTCCATCACACATAAATTATCTTCGTTTTGAAACTTTGAGACCGTATGCTTGTACTTCATTATACCTATTCAGTTTTATTTAGTTCCATCACACATAAATTCAATTTTTTATTTAGTTCCAAGGGTATTTTTTACTGGTACTTCATTATACCTATTCAGTTTTATTTCATGGCTCCCCAACAAACTTAGTTATAGATTGGGAAGATGAATCTATATATTTAGAAATCTCCTTATTGCATCCGCAGATCCAAACCTACATGGCGAATTTGATGTGCCGCAAATGGAATGCTTGCTTGCCGTTGGTCTTTGGTGAGCTAATCCTGATAGCAAAACAAGGCCCTCTATAAGACAAGTGATAAAGGTGCTTAACTTTGAAGCTCCTTTTCCAATTCTCCCACCACAGATCCCTGTGCTAAACAATCTCCCTCCAACAACAAATATGTTGGTTTTCACAGCATCACCTTAAAGACGACAAGTTATTTAGAAGTGAACAAAAAATAGTCATGTTTTTTCTTATCCAGTTTCGAATCTGGAGTTCAATTCAATTGTATATGGAATTTCACTTAAAGTACTGTAAATTTTGACACTCCAATAACTCAATTTACATATAAATCATACTGCCGATGTATGATATGCAAACGATTTTTATTTAATTTGCATATATTTCCTTATAAATGAATTCATTTCATGTTTTTACTTAAAATGTATTCGTAGCCCACTATCTGATGGAATAACTGTACTGTCCCCTCTCACAATTCAGTTCAAAGATAATAAAAGGGCAGAATATGTTTTTAGTCCTGGGTAAGGTCGACGGTGCTGCAATGAGGTCAACGCCGACGGGTACGCCAGCACCGTGATTGATCTCCCTTTCCTCGACGGCGCAAACGACTCTTCCATTGTAGATCTGGATCCGTCAATCTAGATATGTGGATCTTGTGAAAGTCCCGTGTTGAGATTCATGTTTTCTTTTCGTAAAATGAAGCTGTGGGCTCAAAATGGAGCTGATTACTTTTTTTTGGTGATAGATGTTTGCAATTCTGGTTTCCTGTGGGTTCAAATTTGTTGATGTTATGATAGTTTTTTTATTTTTTTTCTGGGGAAAAGCTGAAAGAAGCTACACGGGGCTATCCTTCTTCGGAAGGATAGCAAGAGAGGGGGGAGGGGAGGTCAGAATACAAAGGGGAGACCCCTGGTGCAGCCCTAATGCCGCCAAAGAATGGACCACTGAATTGGCTTCTCTACCAATAAATTGGATGGACACATTCCAATTCCTATGGAAAAACTCCAAGAGGCTAAGAAGAAGACCCCCATTGGGATGATGAGGAGGGCAAGGATCGTCCTGCAAAATGTTCAAAAGAGGAAGGCTATCAGACTCAGATGATATTCCTTAAGCCCAAATCCCACGGCAGCTAGAGGCCATGACGTAAACCCATAATCTCAGACTTAACAACATCCCCAATGCCATCATACGCATAGAAACTTGCCAGCCAATTACCAGAACTATCTCTGATGACACCCCCTGAAGAGGAAGAAAACTCCCATCCACATTGATCTTGGAGATGTGAGGAAGGGGGGGGACTCCAGGAGGGAACCCTAAGAGGGCCATGAGAATCGTTTTCCCGAGGGGCTGTTGACTGGGAGAGGTCATCTCTAAACCAGAAGATGTTGGAAATTACATAGTGAATATGTCATGAAAGATTCTGTTGTTACTCCAAAGCCAAATCCACCAAAGGACTGCCGTAAAGAGAAAGTCCTGGTCCTCAATAAACTGCGTATACAACCACTTCGTGGTATTAAAACCCAGGAAATTAGATTTTGAGATGATTATGATAGATATTTAATCCGCTAATACATTCAAAACCTTAGGGATGTAATTCCTAGCAGTTTTAACAGCCGAAAATGATTCAATACATATGCCTTAAAATCGCCAGAAAATATAACCACCAAAGATATTATAAAATAATTAAAGATGTGGCTCTTTAATTAGGAGTAGATCCACATCAGGTGTTTAAGGAAAATTACGTTTGTCTGACTATAGCAATTACAGTCTACTGTATTTGGCTGTCTAGGAACAAACTGATTTTTGAAGATTATCAATTTTCTGTCATAGAGGTTATTAGCAAGATTAAATTTCTTATGTATAGACAAGCGCACCTGTTGCAATTGTTTTAGCATCTTGATATATGTCTTCTTGTATCAGGGAGACTTTTGATTTTCTTTTAACTGCGGCGTATGCCCCGTTTATTATTGTATCATTTTGAGTTTAATATAATTTATATTTTTTCCCAAAAATAATTAAAGATGTGGGTCACGCCATTATTCAATTGAAACACTTAATGGTAGGAACTAAAATTCAAAGAGCAAATTACACTCACACCTTCATTTAATACTTATTACATGTGGATCCTATTTAAAATTATATTTCTTTTGCCTTCCATAACCTAGAATAGTTAGTGACGGTGTTGTTTTTTTTTCTTTCTAAAATACCATAGTAATCCTTACTAATTTAGTCATATATACTGGGTAATTTGAAATCTCAAATCTTCTATGCTAGGGTTTGCGAAACCCATAACCATTAGTGAACTCAGTGTTTGTTGTTCTGATATGTGAAGGGAGGTCCAGAAGAGATGACCTTTGAAAATGGATTGCACGCGCAATGATTATTGGTGGTTGTGATTGTCACTGTTTAGAAGTTGTGTGGTGATTGTCGATGTTACTGATAATTGTCGCTCAGAAGTGAGTTGCACGCGATCTACAATGGTAGTCAGTGTTGGTGATAGTTGTCTTCCTTGTTTGAGGTGTTGGTGGTGGTTGTTGTCCAAACATTAGTTGCAGAAAAGTTTGTTCAAATATTGATTTTGTGCTCACTTATTTAAACCGTATGATTTTCAATTTTTTAATTGGGTCTTTCAATTTTAATATTGTGAAAATGATTTTAATTGGAGGCCATTGTTGATGTAGGAATGAGTGTGAGGAAGAAAAGGGTAAAATCATCCTTAAATTACATCAAAGTAGCATGCGCAGCGTGCATGACAAATTTTCATTAATGGAATTCAAGAAGGGGTGTCATTGTACTTATGAAAGTTAAGAAGATATACTGATGAAGGAAAAAAGAGTGTATATAAACTAAAAACACAAATTTCAAATAGCTAAGGACTCAAAACATATTTTGTCTTAATTAAAATGAACTAACTAAACTATTTTTATTGATGGTGATAAATTAATTATTTGTTTTGTATATAAAAGATGAGGGAGTTTAAATTAAACATGTCCTTGTCGTGTAACTCAAAAAGTTAAAAAAATAAATAAACATAAAACTGCTTTACAGAATACCGGCCTATTATTCAATAAGCAAGGAAATTTATATTCATGGAGAGCTGACGTGATGTTGCAATAAAGGAAAATTCCACGCATTGACTTGCACTGCTTTAAGTCTTTATTGGTTGCTACGTTTAATGCCAAAAGTAGCCATCATTGTATAGTTGTTGCAAATTGCAATGGTATAAAATAAAGGATTAAAGAAGAAAGAGATGCAGAAGCATCTCTCACGGGCCAAACTTGCCCCTGTTTTATTTTACAACCAATGTACCAAACAATAAAAACTACAAAACAGGTGACGAAACTTGGACTTTTTTAATATAATAATCCATACTTGCATATACTTCATAAATTTGCACAGTATGTGCATAAATTATTTGACAAAATTTTAGTTTCACTATAACTGTTTTCACATTTTCAGTATGTTTTGAATATAAAGTCCATCTTCCGGTGTATCACGAACCATAATCGTTCTCATTCCTTAAACGTGTGGCAGGAGTTATTGAATAACTTAAACCTGTTTGTTACAACGAGGGTGAGTGCAGCTTAACACCTAAAATATAATATGTAGCCCACATTTTTTTAATTTCTTTCTAGAATTATATATACGACAATTTTTGCTTACACATGACACGATTACAAAAATTAAAACTATGACGATTCAAAATGAACAGGAACAAACAAGAAGTAAAAATTCTACTAGCTTCAACAGAATCTAGCTCTCAACAATGGTCTCAGCAGCACCAAAAGCAATGGTTGTCCCGTTATCCAATCTTAATTTCCCCTATCATCACTTCTTAGTGATGTTGTTATCCATTTTCTTCCTCTTGATTATCCCATATGCTTCCGCTTTGTCCTTTAACTTCACTAGTTTTGATCCTAATGACAAGAGCATAATATATGAAGGATCAGCAAACCCTGTAGCACCAACTATCCAACTCACAAGAAACCAAATGGACAAAAACATGATTGGAAGCATAGGTAGAGCCACATATTGCCAACCTATGCACCTGTGGGACAAAGCCACAGGGAATCTGACAGATTTCACTATCCATTTCTCCTTCGTCATAGATTCACGTAACCGAAGTAAATATGGAGATGGGATGGCATTCTTCCTTGCCCCTGCTGGTTTAAAGATTCCTAATGCCACTAAAGGAGGTTCTTTGGGTCTGACACTTGATAACCAACGATTAAACTCCACTGACAATCCATTTGTTGCTGTGGAGTTTGATATCTATAAGAATCCCTATGATCCACCCGGTGAACATGTTGGAATCGACATCAACTCTTTGAGATCTGTTGCTAATGTAACATGGTTGGCTGATATCAAGGAAGTAAAACTCAACGAGGCTTGGATCAGTTACAACTCTAGTTCGTTAAATTTGAGTGTTGTGCTCAATGTTTTTAACAATGATACTGATCATACCATTCAGCAGCAATATCTATCTGCCAAAGTTGATCGGAGACTTTATTTACCAGAATTGGTTACTTTTGGCTTCTCAGCTGCCACGGGAAATGCAACTGCTATACATAGTGTCAATTCATGGATTTTAGCTCAGCTTTGGCAGCACAAGAAAACATAACAAAGGGAGCAGACACAGTTGCAAGGTCTCCAGCAACCTCCAATATAGCTCCCAGTCAGAAGAAAATGAATAAGAACGGCTTGGCAGTGGGATTGAGTATTGGTGGATTTGTTTTGATTGGTGGGTTGGGTTTGATTTGAATTGGCTTGTGGAAGAAGTGGAAGAAAGGAAGTGTAGAATTTTTTTACAAAAAATTGAAATTTTTATAATTAAATAAATAAAGAGAAATGCATGATGTTATTAATTAAAATAATGGTTTGTAAGAAAATAAAAAAGGAAAGACATTTGATTTATTCATTTGATAGAAAATAAAATATTATAAAATAATAAACAAAAAAATTGAGTATCTTAGATTAGTTTTGAGAAAGTCAAAATTCCCTTTTTTACGCGGACTATTTGTCTCAGAAAAACAATAATCTTGAACTCATTTACTATTGGATTATCGTGAAATTGAAATTTAAGCACCAGATCTGCAACTTTATTTTAAGCATTATCACGGTTAGAAATTATAAAAAGATGTCGGAACTGAGAGAAATACCCTTTGCATCGTAGTTTTTTCTTTTTTCGCAGAAATTTAAAACTGTCTCAGTAAAACTAAGATCTCAAACTCTTCAACCGTTAGATTGTCGTGAAATTTTGATATGTGATTCAAGGTTCAATTTCGAACACCTCCACCATTGGGATTTGCGAAATAATATTCACAAAGAGAGAAAAAAGAATAGCACGAAGATAGTATAAATAGAGGCTTCAATCTCTTCTCCTTCTCTCACATCTTGGAAACTCTATGAGAGTAATAAGAAGAAAAACTTGAGAAATCTCAAAAAATTACTAGAGATACTGCTAGTGCTGCCATAACACTTGAAATTGATGATGCTTCTCCTTCTGTGTCCCTTCTGTACTCACGGTGAAATTGATTCTGTCTGAATGCTTCTTTTCTTCTTTTTTATGAGTATATTTAATTCTCTCTCTGTACACAGTATCAGTCACATTTCTTTAAAGTCAGATATTGTCGTCCATGTATTTGAAAATGGAAAAGTAGTTCAATTTTCTGGCTAGTTGTTCACTTAAGGTCCTATGAACAATTGTTTGAAACAATTGTGACAGAGATTCATGGGTGGTGAAACTGTTACCATATTTTGAAAGCCTTGATAACGGAGTATTCTATGTCTGCATATTACAGTTAATTTTCTTGAAAGATTCGATTTTTAGGATAAACTTCTTGCATTCATTTGATTTTGTGAAATCTTTAAAAGAAGAAAACAAAGACAATGTAATCAACAAACTAGAACCTCCTCAGTCCACACATTATGTTAACCTCAGCTGGTCACAACAACAATAATCTTGTTCCTTATGATTCCCCGTCATCCTTTAACTATAAATCATTCCTATATGAAGATGACACCTTTAATTTTGAAGATGTTTTATCAAGAAAACAGTGTCTTCAACATTTATGTTCCTTATGTTTATGAGAGATATAGTGTTGCAGTATCAAATTCATCTTTGCGATTAGTGGCCGGGATTGAAATGACATCAATTCTAGTCAATCATATTAACAGAGTATTGTTGATCTTGATTCTATCTTGGAATTCAAGTCTCTGAATTCTTTGGCCTTTCTCCTAATCATCTATTGATTAATTGATTTTACAGCATTTAGCTAGAAGACCTTTGGGAAATACCGTTCTCTTCTGAACCCTGAAACTATGCAGAAGAAAGGGTGAAGACATGGATCACATCATGTGACATGTGACGTCAGTGACTGCACCTCCTTCCATGTAATGCTAACATTCATCTTATTTTAATTAACTTTTGACTTGGTAATAATAAATATAAACATATAATGGACATCATAACGAATGTCTATCCATGAGTTAGGAACTTCTTTCGTTCGATTTTAGTTTTGCTCCCTTTTCTTTGGTGTTTTGTGTTAATAATTCATACTAATAAAATAAATCCATGCAAACAAGATATAACTACAACAAAACCTTACCTCATTCCGTAAGATCAACGACATGAATCATACAACGATATTCAGTGTGATTAAAAATATAAGTTTCAGGAAAACTAAAATAACAAGAGTATCAAAAAATAAATTAGGAACTAAAATAATAAAGGAAATGAGATAAGGATGACAGCAACTGAGATTGAAGCTTAAAAATTTAACTTTAACAAATTTTAAGCTATAAGTCAGTGAGGAGAGGAAAGCACCTTTACAACTAGCAGTAAATCCCGTACCAAACTTAAAAAAGAAAAAAGAAAACTGCATTCATTGTTAATTTTATGTAGATACATAATAAGTAAATTAGTAGACATCGGTTTTTTTTTTCTGTTTGTCTTTATTATTTATCTTATTCTTCAATTTATTGTCTTATTATTACCTAATTAGTTTGTTTAATTAACAATGTTTGTAAATTTTTCGTTTCTTATTTATTTTATTTTCCCCCATGCTTCAACCCTGCATTCATAATTACTAAGTGTTTCTATTTTATCCCTTTACATTCTCATTCAATTTATTTGCAAACATCTGATCCATTTAATTAATTACGGAGTACTATGTCAATTATTCATTTATTTTGTAGTTCTTGGTTAGTATTCTTTAGTACGCACTTAAATTCTGTACATTTTATGTTGGATTTCCGACTTATTTGGTGGTGTTTCAATAATGCGTGAATAAATTTTGGTGAATGTTATGTTGGATCTCCAACTTGTTTGACTTCACAAAGTTTACTACAAAATCAAAATCTTTTCTAAAAAAATGTAAAAATACTCAAATAAATGGTCATTCAATCCTCCTTTTTCTAAACAAAAATTATGCATTACTCAATATCGCTTCAAGGTCTAATACCCTATGTGATTCTCTATGCTATTTTCTTAAAAATCATCGTTGTTTCAAGGTGCAATGCCTTAATGAATTTTTTTCACACAATTAAAACAAATCTTGCGAAAAGGATAAAATCAACCCAACACACAAGTCCTTTTTTACCCAAAAAACTACGTAAGTTTGATTTTCTCATTGCATCGAGGGATACGTATGAGCGAGGATAAACCCTTGTCAATTTTAAAAAATTAAAAAAACTAAAAACATGAAATCCTCTCTTTTTTCTAAAAATAAAAACTTGTTTTCTTTTTCTAAATAAAAAATATAATTCATGTTCTTAAGGGATAAATAATTAAAAATTTAATTTATTTTTAGCATGCTTGATTAAAGGATGTCTTCTTCATGACTGTGTGAGGTATTAACACATTTCTTATGCGTAAACAACAACTTTCGAACTCTTTTTTCTAAAATCGTAGATTACTCTTTATCTTTTATGGTTTTTCCATAGTTGGTGGCGACTTCCCAATTTTCTTTTTTAATTATTTACTATTTAATATACTTTTCCTATAAAATACTTGTCAGTCTTTCAAATAAATTTAATTATCTTTTTTCAAAGTGATATATATATATATATATATATATATATATATCAATAAAAATTATAATTTCATTTTTAATATAAGTAGTAGTTCATTCTTAAACGTTGTTGTTACTATTGGCAAAATGTATAATAAATTACATTTATGGTAGTAAGTTAACTCTTAGTTAATATTAAATTTGCTCAAATTTAATCTACAACTATACAAGTCTTATGTTTTACTTAATGGTTATAAAAAAGTTTTAAGTAAACTTATTATATATTTAATCAATGGCTACAAAAACTTCGACTGAAGTTTAATATTTCTTTTTATTTATAGAAATTGAAAAAGATATTAAAAAGTTTACAACACTCATGCACTCGCTCAATCAATTGAACTAGAATCATTAATAATAAAGTTTACTATTATATATATAGAGGATAGATAGACAGATTAACCTTTTTATATAAAAAAAATGTTTTACTTGAAATATTCTATATGCATCTAATCTTAAAAAGAAAAGGCAAAAGTCTTCTAGACTTAAAAAAACAAGTTATAACCACGGTATACTTTTACTAATAGGAAAATTAGGCTTATTGTGTAACTCCAAAAAAGATAAAGATAAATAAATAAAATTAAACTGCATTTACAGAAAGCCGATAAAATTTATATTCATAGAGCTGGCATTAAGTTTATTTTATTTTTTCAGTACATGCAACATTAACAAAGTTAAAATCTACGTGAAAAGAAACAATAAAAAAAATATGCAAGTTGCTGAAGCTTGGACAAAGTTGAACGTGCGTGGCCTGAAAGCTTTCATCAAGTTGCAACTAAGGAAAGTTCCTATTGACTTTCAGGGTCTTTATTGTTATTGTTATTGAAATAAAGGACGAGAAAAAGAAAGAGATGCCCAAGCCAAATAGCCAATTAATCAAGCCATCTTTGACTGGTCAAACATTTTAAATTTTGAATACTAGAAGAAGCAAGTGAGAAAACTTGGATTTTTTAAATATAATAATCCATATACTTGCATTTCTTTTTAGAAACATATATATACTTGCATATACTTATTCATAAATCTACACATTATGTACGTAAATTATTTGTTGGCATCGATCCCTTCTTTAATTGATGAAATATCATAAATAAGTGAATAAGTGGTCATTAATTAATAATATAAAGAGATGTTCTAACTTTTGAAGACCACGATGCCATTATGTCATTAAATCATGGTATAAGGTGGTGAACACACTCAAATGGTGGTAATATTCATTTTCTCGTGATGAGCCACATTTATGAATTAAGTCATGTACCTTGACTATATAAAAGTAACTAGATTAAAATATGAGAAGAGAGGTTGAATGTGTTTAATTTCCCAACTTTTTTTTACCATTAAGAGACAAAAGTTTTATTGTAAGACCACCAACTTAAGACAACATTTTCTTGTGTTTACTATAAAAGTAACTAGATTAAACTATGGTCAAATAGGCCTATTCGACCATTATTGTAAGACTCATGGGTAAGACATGAAAAGGCACCCTTCAAGACACTTCCCATGAATGGTGGTAAGTAAGATTCACTAGAACCATTGCTGGGAAAGTTAGAAGAACACTTTCTCATGCAAAACTTCCCAAGTCATTTTAGTGAAAGGCATTGATAATTGCAACTAATTTGATCAACCTATCACCTTCGAGAACTTTAAATGGAAAAATACTAGGCTAAGTATGGTGTAACATCCTGCTGTCACTATAAGACACTAAATAATTTAGTTTTAAATTTGAAGTCTTTAATTAATATCAATGTAAAAGTTTGTTTTAATTGATGTAAAAGGTCCACTGGTGCAGTAACCATAATCATTCCAATTCCTCGTCTCTACACTTTCCTAAAAAAAATATGTTTTTCTTTTTTATATAATTATTAAAGTATGGATTTTATCTCTATAAAATTTATTATCTATTTTTCATCATTAAAAAATTGAAATGTTACTTTTTAGTTTTTAGTCTGGAACTAAATTCGGTTGATTTTTTTATATCAGTTACTCCCTAATTAGCCAATATTCTTGACTATTGTAACATTTCCCGGGATTAATAAAACCCCACAAATAAAAAAAAAAAAAATTGTCACAAATTTTCAAGCCCCCTTCGCTAACCCTCTTCAAAAATTCAAATAGCATAGCCAGAACAATACTCAGAGAGAACAATATCCCTCACCCGATCTCATTCTCATTGTTGTCGCACAAGATCGAACCGTGTGAGATCCAAATCTTTGAACACATCTGTGACCACCGCGTCAAGCTATAATCGCACCACCGTGAACCCATCGTTGTTCTCGGGGCGACCACCACACCATCCTCGCCCATCAAGCCCCTTAGCTGATTCGGGTCCGTCGTAATTGTGCACGCGCGGCCCTCTTGGACTGTGCGGTTGTGAGAGGCCAAACGCTAGTTTTCATCTGTCGCAGACTCGGAGGCCATATCCTTTACAAAACCCCACCAAAACTCTAAAGCAAAAGCTATGAATTTTAACGTTCACTACTTCCTAATGAAGCACAAAGTTAAGCCATGAGAAAAAAATAAAACCCACACTAAATAACAAAACATATTCGAGTATCTATGGATTCACACACAAAATACCACTGATGTTGTTGATTGTGATTCTGATAGAATTTCCAGAAGCCATCCTAACCCATTAAGCCTCTTCAAATACACACCCACCAACTGTTTGTAACAAAACCACACTGCATCAAACCACCAAGACACACGCACCTTGTTAAAATGCAGACCCATCTAATAAAAAAAATTGATCGTGGAGAAGACGAAAAAAGGGTAGAAATTAGAAAAATAATAATTTGTAATTGGATGATGAGAAAGTGACACATAAGTATAAGTATGAAAATCAACCCCGAAGAACCTAATTCTGAGAAAAAAAATATATTTTAATTTTGTAAGTATAAAAAAATAGATAAAAAATTTACAAGAATGAAATTGATACTTTGATAATTTTACAGAAAAACATTTTAGAAAAAAAATTGATACAAAGTGAAAAAGTGTCCGATGTTATTTAATAAAACAGTTTGACTAGTGTGAGTGCATCTTCGCATTTATTATCCCTTAAATATCATTAATATATTTTTTTATTTCTTTTAAAATACATCATATAATCTAATTCACAACTATATACAACAACGGTTACTTTCAGACGACACGATAGAATAAAATAATTACAATTAGAACTGTTGGAAAGGGAAAGAAACAAAAAAGAAGTAAACATTGGTGAGCAGAAGCACGAAAAGCCATTTAATTCTACAAGCTTCAGCAGAATCTAGCTCCAAACAATGGTCTCGGCAGCACCAAATGCAATGTATGCCCAGTTGTCCAACCTTAGTTTCTCCCATCACTTCTTAGTGATGCTGTTATCCATTTTCTTCATCTTCATTATCCCTTGTGCTTTCCCTCTATCCTTTAACATCACTAGTTTCGATCCAAATGGCAAGAGCATAATATATGAGGGATCAGCCAACCCTGTAACACCAGTTATCGAACTCACAGGAAACGTACGGGACATCACAGGTAGAGCCACATATTTCCAACCTATGCACCTGTGGGACAAAGCCACAGGGAATCTCACAGATTTCACTACCCATTTCTCCTTTGTCATAGATTCACGGAACCGAAGTGGATATGGAGATGGGATGGCATTCTTCCTTGCCCCTGCTGGTTTAAAGTTTCCTTATGTCTCCAGAGGAGGTGCTTTGGGTCTGACACTTGAGAACCAACGATTAAACTCCACTGACCCATTTGTTGCTGTGGAGTTTGATATCTATAAGAATTTCTATGATCCACCCGGTGAACATGTTGGAATCGACATCAACTCTTTGAGATCTGTTGCCAATGTCACATGGTTGGCTGATATCAAGCAAGGGAAACTCAATGAGGTTTGGATCAGTTACAATTCTAGTTCATTTAATTTAAGTGTTGTGTTCACGGGTTTTAACAATGACACCATTCTGCGGCAACATCTATCTGCCATAATTGATCTGAGACTTCATTTACCAGAATTTGTTACTGTTGGCTTCTCAGCTGCCACGGGAAGTGATACTGCTATACATAGTGTCAATTCATGGGATTTTAGTTCAACTTTGGCAGCACAAGAAAACATAACAAAGGGAGCAGACACAGTTGCAAGGTCTCCAGCAACCTCCAATATAGCTCCCAGTCAGAAGAAAAAGAATAAGACCGGCTTGGCAGTGGGATTGAGTATTGGTGGATTTGTTTTGATTGGTGGGTTGGGTTTGATTTCAATTGGCTTGTGGAAGAAGTGGAAGAAAGGAAGTGTAGAGGAAGATCTTGTTTTTGAAGAGTATATGGGAGAAGATTTTGGAAGGGGGGCAGGACCCAGGAAGTATTCATATGCTGAATTAACAGAGGCAGCTAATGGTTTCAAAGATGAGCACAAGCTAGGACAGGGAGGATTTGGAGGTGTTTATAAGGGTTATCTTAAAGACATAAAGTCTCATGTAGCTATTAAGAGGGTGTCAGAAGGCTCTGATCAAGGGATAAAGGAGTTTGCTTCAGAAGTAAACATTATTAGCCGGTTAAGGCATCGAAATCTAGTGCACTTGATCGGTTGGTGTCATGCAGGGAAAAAGCTCTTACTTGTGTATGAGTACATGCCAAATGGAAGCTTAGATATTCATCTTTTCAAGAAGCAAAGTTTGTTGAAATGGACGGTGAGATATAACATAGCTCGAGGATTGGCCTCCGCATTGCTATACTTGCACGAGGAATGGGAACAATGTGTTGTGCACAGAGACATAAAGTCAAGCAACATTATGCTGGATTCAGAGTTTAATGCCAAACTTGGGGATTTTGGCTTAGCAAGGTTTGTGGACCATGCAAAAAGTGCACAAACTACAGCTTTAGCTGGGACTATGGGCTACATGGCTCCTGAATGTGCTACCTCGGGCAGGGCTAGTAAGGAGTCAGATGTCTACAGTTTCGGAGTTGTTGCTTTAGAGATAGCTTGTGGAAGAAAACCCATAAACCATAGGGCTCAAGAAAATGAAATAAATATTGTGGAATGGGTGTGGGGACTCTATGGAGAAGGGAGAATTCTTGAAGCAGCAGATCAAAGACTAGAAGGGGAATTTGAGGAGGAGCAAATAAAATGCTTGATGATTGTTGGTCTTTGGTGTGCTCACCCTGACCATAACAATAGGCCTTCAATGAGGCAAGCGATTCAAGTGCTTAACTTTGAAGCTCCCTTGCCTAATCTTCCATCAAGTTTGCCTGTTCCTACATATCTTGAAGGCCCCTTGCACTCATTCATAGCACCATTCAGCATAACTTCTTCGAAGGAAGGTCAAAGCCAGATCACAGGCTCCAGTTCCAACACAAACTCCACCGGGTTCACCACAAAATCTGATGATGCTTCTCCTTCTGTGTCGCTTCTGTACTCACGGTGAAATTGATTCTATCTGAATGCTTCTTTTCTTCTTTTTTATGAGTATATTTAATTCTCTCTCTGTACACAGTATCAGTCACATTTCTTTAAAGTCAGATATTGTCGTCCATGTATTTGAAAATGGAAAAGTAGTTCAATTTTCTGGCTAGTTGTTCACTTAAGGTCCCATGAACAATTGCTTGAAATAATTGTGACAGAGATTCATGGGTGGTGGAACTGTTACAGTTAACTTGGAGATTTGATTTCCTAGATAACTTCCTTGTATTCATTTGTCAATCAAGAAACTAGAGCCTCCATAGACTATGTTAATCTCAGCCACTCGGCCACAACTTCAATAGTCTTGTTCCCTATGATTCCTCCATCATCCATTAACCATAAACCGTTCCTATATATGAAGATGACACAGAGAATTTTAAAGATCTTGTATCAAGAAAACAACGTGTTCAATATTCTTGTTCCTTATGTTAATGAGGCATACAGTGTTTCAGTGTCAAATTCATCTTTGCGTTCTAGAGTCTGGAAAGGTCACTGATTCCAAACTAGTTTCTCTTTCATTATCAATTCACAAAGCAAGAGCAGTGATTGAAATGGCATCAAATTCTTTCCGGCATGCTTCAGCTTGTCACTTTCTGTGCCATGAGAAAGAAGTGATATTGATCTGTATAGGATGCCTTGCTTTAAAATATAAAAAAAAAGTTGTAACACGACAAGTGTTAAGAAAAATGTCAGAGTCATGCAGCGCCCGCCTCTAGTTTTTCTAGATATGTCTTGCCACCATGCAGTGAATTTGGCTTTGGCTTCTATTCACAGGAACCTAACACCTATGAGTGTTTACGTGTGACACGATAAGGCAGTTTTTTTGGCCCTTTTGTTTTCGGATTGAGTTGAGGTTTTCAATCACTCAACTCAATTTAACCTGTTTCATTTTTGCCTGTTAAAGAAAAATTGAGGAAAAAAATAAGATGAGTAAACCTTCCGGCCTGTTTTTATTTAAAAATTTGAATTTAATATTTATTTTGATATTTTATATATATAGATATTATTAATTTTTATTTAATTTATTTTTTTTGTCTAAATAAACTATTATTTCATAATAAGCATTTATTATTTAATATTTATAAAAAATAAAATAAATTTAAATCAATTAAAAATTATTTTTTAATTTTTTGACTTTTTGACGGCGAACTTAAGCATAAATGGAATGATTTGAATTTTTAATCCACTTTTATTATGTTGGGTTGGGCAACCCCTGTATAATGTTATGCAGTAGGTCAGATTAACTACTTCACTTCATCTCGAAGTAGCATTGGGCACTGCAATATCCTTATGGCCAAGCTTTGGGCAATCACCTTTGCTTGGGAAGGAGGAATTTGCTTTGTCTGGATTGAGAGTGATTTAAAAGCTTATGAATTTGTTTATAATATTTTAGGATTTATTTTTTCTTTTAAAATTAAAATGTTAGGTCTACAAATAGTTGGTATAGAAAAATCCTTCCACCAAATCGGAAGAGGGGATCACAAATGAAAAAAGAGTTTATAAGTTCCACAAAATTTTTAATGATAAAAGAGTTTCCAAGTTACATAAAAATTTGTGATGAAGATTATGTTTATGGGTTTACAAGTTTTTCATAAAAAATCTTGTAAAGAAGAAGATCTATAAAATATCCATGTAACATCTCTTCACAATATATCTCCTCCTTTTACAACAAAATATAATCATCTGGTATCAGAGCGCTTATAGATGTTCCTGAGGCCCTGTGAAAGAAGAAAAATAAAGACAAACAACTGGAGAAAGCAAGCATCAAAAGGAACAGGAAAGACAAAGTCATATTAGATGTCTAAAAATATTCAGTCAACGACGAGTGTTAAGATATGTCTCATATCTTTAGTTTTTTTTTAGAAAAACAATAATTTAATTTATCTCTTAAAAGTTATTATTTGTTTCAAATAGGATATTACTTGGATTTAAAAGATTATGAATATGTTTTCTATTAGGATATATATTACTTTACTATCAATAAAGAATATT
This sequence comes from Glycine soja, assembly GCF_004193775.1. Taxonomy (NCBI): domain Eukaryota; kingdom Viridiplantae; phylum Streptophyta; class Magnoliopsida; order Fabales; family Fabaceae; genus Glycine; species Glycine soja. Next base: position 5,110,470 of record NC_041009.1, read on the forward strand.
CATTATAGGATTTTAAAATATTTTTTAATTAAAATATATATTAAAATAGAGTTATCATTGCCTCACTCGATAACGACTTATCCAAAATATATAATAAAATTTAAAATAACTTATGAAAATTATAATTACAAATTTAAATTATTAGATAAATTATATATGTGTATATATATATATATATATATATATATAATTATATTATATAAATTTTGTAAAAAAACGGTTTTATTTAATAAAATAATTTTAATATAAATAGATTCATTTAAAAATTTGTACCTTTAATATACATCTATTAGCATTAGACTTATTAAACTCAATAAATATATTATATTAAATAAAAATAATATTTATTAATAATATTAAATGTGTGTATATTGCATTTAATAATTTTAATAATAAATATATATAAAAACTACTATATTAATAACATCAATTAAATTCTACTTTAATATTTGTGTTTAATTTTATTTTGCCTATATATAATATATTTAAAATAATTTTTTTAACTAGTTTTTATCTGTCAAAAAATGAACTAGCTAGTTTTTTAAACAATAGTAAAAATTAAAATTTTAAATGATAGTTAAGTGTAAATATTTTCATTTGTTAAGGAAAGTGTATATTTTATCAAAAGAAGGGAGGACGGTGTAATATTTTTATCTTTGAGGAGTGGTAAAGTAATGGATATTTTAATAATCATTATTATTTTAAATAAGTTAACTAAACTTTAATGGAAAATAAATGTAATATTCATATATCTATCTCTAGGGAAGTGTAATCTATTAATGTTTCTTAAACAAGGGTTGCTTAATTTTTAATTGGTGGGGGTATTTTGATCTTATTCGTAGTTTCGTACTCCAGCAATAATCTAGTTTATATTTATAAAGAGTTGACATCAAGTTGCTATGATAATAACATTTCCTAGCATTGAGTTGGGGTCTTTAGTGATTAGAAAATCGGTTAAGAATAGAAAAACTAAAATTTAAGTTTTAGATTTAATATAAAAAAGTAATTATTTTTAATTTTTATAAAATAAAAAATGTCACATTTATTACTAAAATTAATTTTAGATCTTGGTTGCTGTTGGTTCGGCCTGACTGATTGCTAGTTTTAATTTAAAAACGAAACGGCAACAAGTAATTAATACTTGTTTGTCCATTATTTATTACAATGGAGAAAGAAGAAAAAGATGCAATTGAAGGACGTGGAAATGGGTGAAGCGCGTTTCTGCTTCAATGATAAATGTCTCTCAAGTTTGTGACTTGTATTATTTTTCCTTCCACGCCCCCACCCACTCAAGCAAGAAACATTAACTACATGCAAGCCATATATGTACAATTCCACTTCCACCGCACCAACATCAGTTCTCCAGATATGGCAGCATCTCCATACTGTAAGAACAGTTATGTACATGCTTTTCTTCATGCAACATTAACACTCTTGCTTCTTGTAATGCCTCTTGCAGCTGCTTCATTAGCCTTCAACTATCAGCAACTTGGTGACGCGGGAAACGCCACCCTCAGTATTTCTGGAGATGTCTATCATGAGCAAGAAGTCCTCCAACTCACCAGGTATGAAACATTTAGCTATGGTAGAGTCATATATCACAAACAATTGCATCTTTGGGACAAGAACTCAGGAAAGGTTGCAGACTTCACTACCCATTTCTCTTTTACCATAAACGCCCGAAATAACACCAATTATGCTGATGGCATGACCTTCTTTCTGGCACACCCAAGCTTTCCAGAACTAGATCCAAGAGATGGAGTTGGTATTGGTCTTTTGAGCCGCACTCAACTGCTGAATCCAAATTTCACAAAGGAATATCCATTTGTAGCAGTGGAATTTGATACCTATGTTAATCCCGAGTGGGATCCTAAATATCACCATGTCGGTATCCAAGTTAATTCTTTTGTCACTTCTGTCTCTGACACTACACAATGGTTCACTAGCATGGATCAGAGAGGATATGATGCTGATATTAGTTACGATTCTGCTTCAAACAGATTAAGTGTCAGCTTCACTGGGTATAAGGATAACGTCAAAATTAAGCAAAACTTATCTTCTGTGGTCAATCTGAAAGATAAATTACCTGATTGGGTTGAATTTGGCGTCACTGCAGCAACTGGAATGTATTATGAGGAACATACTCTTAGCTCATGGTCCTTCAACTCTAGTTTTGTCTTCGACAAACATAAGGGTGGGAGCAAAAAAGGCTTGGCAGTGGGGATGGGAATCGGTGGATTTGTTTTGATTGGTGGGACGGGTTTGATTTCACTTGGCTTGTGGAAGAAGTGGAAGAAAGTAGATGAAGAGGAAAATCATATTGTTGAAGAGTATATGGGTGAGGATTTTGAAAGGGGGGCAGGACCCAGAAAGTATTCATATGCTGAATTAGCACATGCAGCTAATGGTTTCAAAGATGAGCACAAGCTAGGACAGGGTGGATTTGGAGGTGTTTATAAGGGTTATCTTAAAGACATAAAGTCTCATGTGGCTATTAAGAAGGTATCAGAAGGCTCTGATCAAGGGATAAAGGAGTTTGCATCAGAAGTGATAATTATTAGCCGGTTAAGGCATCGAAATCTTGTGAACTTGATTGGTTGGTGTCACGAAAGGAAAAAGCTCTTGCTTGTGTATGAGTACATGTCAAATGGAAGCTTGGATATTCATCTTTTCAAGAAGCAAAGCATTTTGCAATGGGCGGTGAGGTATAACATAGCTCGAGGATTGGCCTCAGCATTGCTATATTTGCACGAAGAATGGGAACAATGTGTAGTGCATAGAGACATAAAGCCCAGCAACATTATGCTGGATTCAGAGTTTAACGCCAAACTTGGGGATTTTGGTTTAGCAAGGTTTGTGGACCATGCAAAAAGTGCACAAACTACAGCTTTAGCTGGGACTATGGGCTACATGGCTCCTGAATGTACTTTGGGCTACAGGCCGGCTAGTAAGGAATCAGATGTCTACAGTTTTGGAGTTGTTGCTTTAGAGATAGCTTGTGGAAGAAAACCCATAAACCATAGGGCTCAAGAAAATGAAATCAGTATTGTGCAGTGGGTGTGGGGACTCTATGGAGAAGGGAGAATTCTTGAAGCAGCAGATCAAAGACTAGAAGGGGAATTTGAGGAGGAGCAAATAAAATGCTTGATGATTGTTGGTCTTTGGTGTGCTCACCCTGACCATAACAATAGGCCTTCAATGAGGCAAGCGATTCAAGTGCTTAACTTTGAAGCTCCCTTGCCTAATCTTCCATCAAGTTTGCCTGTTCCTACATATCTTGAAGGCCCCTTGCACTCATACATAGCACCATTCAGCATAACTGCTTCAGAGGAAGGTCAAAGCCAGATCATAAGCTTCAGTTCCAACACAAACTCCATTGGGTTCACCACAAAATCTGATGATGCTTCTCCCTCTGTGTCGCTTCTGTACTCACGGTGAAATTGATTCTATCTGAATGCTTCTTTCCTTCTTTCTTATTCATATATAGCTAATGGAGGGAAGTGTAATCTATTTAGCATTCATGTTTCTTTAAAAAAGGGTTACTTAATTTTTAATTTTTGGGATATTTTGATCTTATTCATAGTTTCGTACCCCTCCATAACAGGGATCTAGTTTATATTTGTACAGATTTGGCGTTAAGTTGTAGTGATAATAACATTTATGAGTCTTTAAGATATTTCGAAATATATTATTTAGAATAGGATAAATAATCACTTTTATTCGTCAAGGTGTAATTCGCGGATAAATACATTCCTAAAAAATAAAAATATAAAATTTAGTTTTTGAAAGTGTAAAAAGTGCGACAAATATATTCATCCGTTAACTTTCGTTCATTACCGTTAATAAAATAGCTTATGTGACACAGATGGACAAATTTGTCATTGAAATGATTGCCAACATAGATTGTCAGCATAGGACATATTTATCATAATATTTTTTTTTACGTTTCATCTTTTTCCTTTGCTAACAAATGCATCCCTGAAAGATAAAAATATAAAATCTATTATTCGAAAGTATAAAAAATGCGATAAATATATCTTGGATTAACATAATGAATTGTATAGAAGAGAATTTAGGAAAAAAAGATTAAAAAAATAGTAAAATACACTCTTATACTTTGATTATCTATCTATTTATTCATCTATCAAATTATTAATTAGTTTTTTAATTAATCAATATAATTATTTATTTTCCAAAATAAAATAAATTTCTTTAGTTTTATGATATAAAAAAATTGAGTTGCCATTTAAAAAAATGAAAGTCTTTTATTTTTTGAATTTTTTTGTTTCTTGAATTAATTATTAATCTTTATTAGGTACTATGCCACAGTATGTCAAATGGAGTATATGATCGTTGCAATTCCTAGATCACCTACAGATATAACTCTACACCCCAAAGACAAAAATAAATCTCTATATTATTTTTTTTGTTTTAAAGTTTATCTCTGTATTAGTTCGAGTATTATTGTATTTTTATTTAAATTTATTTAAGTTCTTTATTTGTTAGTAATTGTTTTTTTATTTTATCATGTATAGCGAGTGTTGTCTCGAGTGGAAGCACACAAGATTTATCTCACGAATTCTTTCATATTTGAGGTATATATATACATTTTATTGATTAAGGAAAAAGACTTATAATTCTACTTTAGTTTTATGTATTTTAAATTTTGTGAGACTATTTTTTTAAAAATAAAAATAGTTGATTAAATTCTTTTTTTAAAATAAATAAATAAATAAATTTGGTCCCACGGTCGATTTTATTTTTTCTACTCAAAACTCTCAACCTATTATTTTAGTCCAAATATAAGGATACTTAAATTAAAATTGGGATATGGAATAATTTTAAAGATTAAAAGTGAACAATTTAATAGAAATTTGATAAAATTATAAGATATAAAATAAAGTTTTTTTTAACCGTAAAGATTAATGTTTTATAAGGAAATCAAAATAATATATATATATATATATATTAAAAGAAAATTTAAAAAATATATTGTTTAAGTAATAAACGAATACCAACCGTAAATTACAAATAAATAATAATAATCTATTATTAACTTAATGACCTAAACACATAATATATTGCTTAAGTATTAAGAGAATACTAATAATCTCCCACGGTGGCCCCTGTTTTATCGGAATGTTACGTGTGAGTGGGGTGAAGCGTTTCGGTTTAAATGATGGATGATTCTCACGTTTGTGACTTGACTTGTGTGCGTGCGTGGCCAATAAGGTTATGGTAAGGACTGTGAAGATGAGCGTTAGAAAGTAGGTAAGGAGCCTTAACTCACAAAGACGGGTTAAGGAGTATTTCGTAATTATGATTTTTTTTTAATATTCTCTTATTCTCAAGACTATTCACGTGTAGTGTGGATTTTTTTATATGATGTTTTAACCTTTTTATTTTTATTCATGTGTGTATATTCACACTACTTCATGAGAATATAATTAAGTCGATTTGCTATTTTTATTTTTTGAAAATCAGAAACAACAAATACTGAAATCATAACATTTAATTTACCTTTCACCCAATGAGAGTCCTGCAGGAATCTGATGGAACTGGGGAGTTATACCAAGGAGGGAGGAGGAATGGCAATATTGTCAACTGCCTTCATTAATTTGCTTGGATTTTTCTTATTTTGTCCTTGAGGAAGAAGGCTTCAACTAACCCCTCAACTATATGTGTAAATTGACAGGTTCAATTAGTTGAAGCCTTGATCACTTCAAATTTCAAAGTGAGCTACATCTTGTACCTAGCAAACAATAATTATATTCAAGAGGGTACCCAGTCCACGTACGTACACAACTGAAGCAAGAAACATTAACTACATTCATCTAACCCCAAGCAAATTAACCAAGCCATATTTGCACAATTCTATTTCCACCGCACCCAACACCAATTCTCCAGCAATGGCAGCATCTCGTTACTGTAAGAAAACTTATGTACGTGCTTATTTTCTGCATGTAACATTAATATTCTTGCTCCTTGTAATTCCTCGTGCAGCAGCTTCATTAGCCTTCAACTATCAGCAACTTGGTGACACGGGAAACGCCCTCAAGACTTCAGGAGATGTCTATCCTGACCAAGATGTCCTCCTACTCACCCGTTATGAGCCAGATAGTTATGGTAGAGTTACATATTACGAAAATTTGCATCTTTGGGACAAGAACTCAGGAAAAGTCACAGACTTCACTACCCATTTCTCCTTTACCATCAACACCCCCAATAAAACCCATCATGGAGATGGCATCACCTTCTTTCTTGCACACCCAGACTTTCCACAATCGGGCATAGATGGAAGCGGTATCGGTCTTGCGAGCCGCGAACAACTGAAGAATCTGAATTACGCGAAGGATTATCCGTTTGTAGCGGTGGAATTCGATACCTTTGTTAATGACTGGGATCCTAAATATGACCATGTCGGTATCGATGTTAATTCTATCAACACTACTGACACTACGGAATGGTTCACAAGCATGGATGAGAGAGGATATGATGCTGATATTAGTTACGATTCTGCTTCAAACAGATTAAGTGTCACCTTAACTGGATATAAGGATAGTGTCAAAATTAAACAGCACTTATTCTCTGTGGTCAATCTGAGTGATGTCTTACCTGAATGGGTTGAAATTGGCTTCTCTTCAGCAACAGGATTTTTTTATGAGGAACATACTCTTAGCTCATGGTCCTTCAACTCTAGTTTAGACAAGGAACAACAAAAGGGTGGAAGCAAAATTGGGCTGGTGATAGGGCTGAGTGTTGGACTTGGTGCAGGGCTGAGTGTTTTAATTGTTATTTGGGGGGTAACTTTCCTTGTGAGATGGATGCTGAAGAATAGAGGTTTGGAGGAAGTCTCACTTTTTGATCATGCTATGGACAACGATTTCGAAAGAATGTCTCTACCCAAGAAGTTTTCCTATGAAGAACTTGCCAGAGCAACTAATAACTTTGCAAGAGAAAACAAAATTGGAGAGGGAGGTTTTGGAGCAGTCTACAGGGGACTTATAAGAGAGTTGAACATCCATGTTGCCATTAAGAAGGTATCTCGCAGATCTAGTCAAGGAGTGAAGGAGTATGCATCTGAAGTAAAGATCATTAGCCAACTGAGGCATAAAAATTTGGTTCAACTCTTAGGGTGGTGCCATCAGAACAATGACCTGCTGCTGGTTTATGAGTTCATGGAAAATGGAAGCTTGGATTCTTATCTGTTTAAAGGAAAAGGCCTTCTGGCATGGAAAGTGAGATATGATATTGCTAGAGGCCTGGCCTCCGCATTATTATACCTGCATGAAGAGTGGGAAGAATGTGTGCTTCATAGGGACATAAAATCCAGCAATGTTATGTTGGATTCTAATTTTGATGCAAAGCTTGGTGATTTTGGGTTAGCCAGACTAATGGATCATGCAATAGGTTCAAAAACAACTGTTTTAGCAGGAACAATTGGATATTTGCCTCCTGAAGCTGTCACAAGAGGCAAGGCTAGTAGGGAGTCTGATGTATTCAGTTTTGGAGTTGCTGCTTTGGAGATAGCCTGTGGTAGAAAGGCAATTGAACCTAATGTGAATGAAGAACAGCTCTATTTGGTGGATTGGGTTTGGGAACTCCATGGCATGGTTGATCTTCTTAAAGCATCTGATCCAAGCTTATATGGACACTTTGATGAGAAGGAAATGGAGAGGTTAATGATAGTTGGCCTGTGGTGTACTTACACAGATTTCCATCTGAGGCCTACAATTAGGCAAGTTGTTCAGGTGCTTAATTTTGAAGCTCCACTTCCCACTCTCTCACCACAGGTTCCATCCTTTTCCTATAATTCATCTTTCAGCTCTATGCCCTCTAGGACTTCTGCTTTTGCAAATAACCAATGTGTCTCTTCAACTTCAAGTAGCTTAGGCACTGGATCCTCACAATCGAACACAACTTGTGAAGTCATCATTTCTCCAGCAGCCGCACATTGACATACATACTAAGTTTGATATTTATGGTAATATTTTTTTTTCTTTAAGTGTAATTCTATATCTGTTGTCACATTATCTGCAGCTTTTGTAATATTTTCTGGTCCAATGCATTTTCTTCTTTCAATTTCAAGTTAAAAACTAGCCTTGTCAATTGTCATTATGTAATATTAATTATTGAAACATGTTTGAACTAAAATTCTCTACATAAGTGCCACAAATGTCTTCCAATTCTTTGATGTGTACTCATCCAATTCCGTTTTCAATTTTTTTTTTCCTGCAACATGAAGTTTAGAACTTTTATTGCCAATATATCATTTGCGTAACATTGGATACTGCAATATCCTTATCGCCAAGCTTACATCTTGCTGATGAAAGATTGGATCACTCACGGAGAAGGCCGTGGCAGTGATCTGAGGAGGAAGAAGGAAAAAGGGAAGAGGGATAAGAAAATCTGTAGAGAGGGCACATTTGATACGACCGCCAGACCTGCTCTACTAATCCGTTTTAAATTACATATGACTCGTTTCTACATTCTCTATAGGTTAAATTTTTTTCCCTAACGGTGTAGTTTGCTAGTAAAAGAAAGTTGAAAATATAAAATTTAATTTTAAAAGTGTAAAAAATGTGAAAAATATATCTAACCGTTAATTTACATTCATTACCGTTAATAAAATAACTTAAGTGACACAAAGGACGAAAATATCACTAAGATGATTATCGACATAGTTATCTCTAATTGTCAGTATATGGACATATTTATCATATAATATTTTTATTTTTTATTTTTTGTCATCCTATCCCGCTAATAAATGCATTCATGAAAATACAAAATTTAGTCATCGAAAGTGTAAAATGTACGACAAATATATTCGGACGTTAATAATAGATTGTGATTAATTATTATAATTTGAAAACAAATTATAATGATTGTGTCAAAATTTTGGGAGAGCTATATCATATTCATAAGTGTTTGTGTTTTGTTATATAACTTTGAAGCTATCAACACAAAAAAAAAAAATTATTGTAAAACGATAAAAAAAATTATTGTTTCTCTTAAATCAAACATTATTTATTTATTTTTTTAATAAATGTTTCATAATAAAATATGAATGTCTATTAGTATATGCAATGATATTAAATTATAATAAAAATTTGTTGATTTTTAAATTATATACAATTAGTTTTTATTGAGTGGTCATTTAAAAAATCATAACCTTAAAAAAGATCATTCCAAAGGAGGTGAGTGTTTTTTACAAATTAAAAGTATTATTACATTTGTAATTTTTCCTAAAAATTATTCATGAATCTAATTTAACTATAATACTTTATAATAAATATTTTTTTACTTGAACCTTTTATTAAGCATGAGAGTACAAAAAAATTATTTACGAGTTTATAAAACAAATATTCTTTTTTTTAGATTCAATTTAATTTACAAATTTTTATCAGTAATTTAAAGTTAATAAAACAAATACAAAAATAATTATTTATTATAGTTTTTCTTATTTAAATGTTTTTTCTTTCACCTTAATTCCATGATTTGAATTTTAGTTAACAACCAAATTAAAATTTTAAATGTACATTGATTTTTGTTTGTTATTTGTGATAAGTTAAGTTAAAAAAAAATATTAAATTACTAATTTGATCCTTTTTTCATAATCATTATAAAATTTTCCAAATTATAATAATTAATTACAATCTATTTGAGGACTAAATTTTATATTTTCATCTTTTAGGGACGTATTTGTCAGCAGGGTGAGAAAATGAAAAGTAAAAAAAATATTACATGACAAATATACTCTAATGTTGACAATCAGGAATGACCACGTCGATTATCATTTTAGTGACAAATTTGTCTCTCTGTGTCACGTAGGTTATTTATTTTATTAATGTTGACACACAAAAGTACGCTCTAATACACTTGCTGTACTTTTTACACTTTTGAAGACTAAATTTTGTATTTTTATATTTACAGGAATATATTTATCAACAAATTACACCTTTAAAGACAAAAATGATTGTTTATCTTTTTCAATAATATGATAGAGTTAACACTAAAATTATCTCTTTGATTATCTTTTGTGACATTTTCAACAAAACCCTTTCATAAATGTGTTTGTACGGTGTTTAATTTGTGTGATGTTAGCAATTGAAATTTGACCCATTCCTTTTTCTTTTATTCATGCCAGCATTTATTGTATTTTTTTGTTAATAAAAAAGAAGAGGAGTGCGAGAGGAAGATGAAAATGACATCTCCACTGTGTTGACACCCATTAACATTTCCCCCAAAAGCACACACCTCATATATCATTGTAATATAAAAGAAAATCTGAACAAGCACTTGGGAGGACCAAATCGAGCCCAAGGAATCAAAACTAAGAGAATCTATACTAAGGAAGCTCATATATGGACCTAATGAGATCCTGTAAAATAAAATTTGGGGGAGAATCCCAACAAGAAATGCCTATATTATGAGCACCAAAAGAGGCAAGCTTATCCGTGTAAGCATTGTCTTCCTTAAAAAATGTGAGATATTCTAAAGTTGCAGGAATTAGCTAACTTTATACAATTCATCCAACGGGTAAATATATACCATCTACCAAGGCATAGAGCTCGGGTTAGAGAAAGCAAGAGTCAACAACTTGCAATCTGCTTTCTGTCATAATTAACCAGGTTCAATTTTCTTCAGCTGCTTTCTCAATCACAATTATGACATCCATAATTTTTGTTGTCATGAACGCAAACTGAATGCCAATATTGACAGCAAAAGCTTTAATAAACATCATATCAGAAATTAGAAAAATATCACCACTCCCAGCCATACATGGACAGTTGGACTTTCTCTCGCAGTACCATCATGGTAAACGAAAATGATAGTTACCTCTTACTTTCTATATATTCGATCAGTGTGCTCCTTTTTTTATTTTTTATTTTTTTACATTACTGTCCAAATTGAAGAAAGATTGGGTCACCCAGTACCATTACATTTGGCACAATTGTGATTTCTAGTGGTAAAATATGACCCATGATGGACCAAGACCACCTATCAATATTATATTCAAGAGTGCGTAACCTTGTTAGGTTCAGCATGGTGCGAAATAAAATTTGTACGTGGGATCCATCTGTCTTTATTTTAAACAAATGTGAAATATAACCACGTAAATTTAAGCCACAGTAACGCGATGAGGAGAACTAAGTTACGAATCAATCAGATTGGTTATCTTATCTTCCATTTTATTTCATTATTAGGTTACCACGATTTTCTACTGTTATAAAATTAACTTAAATTAATTACAAAAATCGTTATAATTTATTAGTAAATATATTGAATCATAAATATATCATTCGCAATTATCTCAACAATTTTTTTTAAAAAACTTAAATTAATTTAAAATATACATATTATTTATAAGGCTTAATGGTACTTTTTATTCTAATTTTTTTTAATTTTTAATAAATTTCATCTCTAACAAATTAATTTGACGTATATAATTACAATTTTTAATAAAATTTATGATTTTATTCTCCGTTATTTTATTCCTAAAATAATTTCAATTTTTACTCTTTTGGCAAATTTTGCACCTATTTTTTTATTTTTGATGAATTTTATCTCTCTTTTTTAACAAATTTTACCTCAATTTTTGTGTTTATTATAGATAAACAAGGGAGATTACAATTCACAAGTTTCTTAAAAGATAAAATACATCAAATTTATTTGTTGTGGCAAAATTTGTCAAAAATTAAAATGTTGGAGATAAAAAAAATACAATTAAACCTATTTGTAATTAAATACATTTAATTATACATATATATTTAACAAAATAAATATAAAAAACAATTATATAGTTTAATTATAAATAAATTTTAAATAGAATTTGATATATTGCATATAATTAGTTAATTATTAAATTGTGAGTAGATATAACATCTTAAATAGTAAAAAACATGCGAAAGGACAAGAACTATGGACATCATTGGTGTGATCACAAGACGACAAAGCATCAAGCGTAAGGCTCCTATGTACCGTGGGGGCCATATTTCACATTTGTTTTAAATAAAAACTAAAAACAGATTGGGAAACTGTGTTGTACAGGGAAAAAACTTTGGCACTGTGGAAGACCTAGCAACAAGGTTAGGCATGCTAGAAGGTGTCCTGGTCCATATTAGACTTCATCAAAACTGAAACCATTGGAAATGGAAAGGAACAAGAAGGAGTAAACATTGGCGGCCCAATAAGAATATATATAAATTGTTTAGAATTCTGCAAGCTTGAGCAGAATTGTCTTAGTAGCACCAAAAGCAATGCATGTCCAGTTATCCAATCTCAATTTCTCCTATCACTTAGTAGTGATGTTGTTATCTATTTTCTTCCTCTTGATTATCCCATATGCTTCCTCTTTGTCCTTTAACTTCCCTAGTTTTGATCCTAATGACAACAGAATAATATATAACAGATCAGCAAACGCTGTAGCACCAAATATCCAACTCACAACAAACCAAGCTGACAAGGGCATGAATGGAAGCATTGGTAGAGCCACTTATTACCAACCTATGCACCTGTGGGACAAAGCCACTGGAACTCTCACAGATTTCAGTACCAATTTCTCTTTTGTCATAAACTCACGAGGTCAAAGTGTATATGGAGATGGAATTGCATTCTTCCTTGCCCCTGCTGGTTCAATGGTTCCTAATTCCACATTAGGAGGTACTATGGGTCTGACACTTGATAACCAAATATTGAACTCCACAGACAATCCATTTGTTGCTGTGGAGTTTGATATCTTTGGGAATGACTGGGATCCACCCGGTGAACATGTTGGAATCGACATCAACTCTTTGAGATCTGTTGCTAATGCCACATGGTTGGCTGATATCAAGGGAGGGAAAGTCAACCAGGCTTTGATCAGTTACAACTCCACTTCATTAAATTTAAGCGTTGCGTTCACAGGTTTTAAAAATGGTACCGCTCTGGTACATCATCTATCTGTCATAGTTGATCTGAAACTTTATTTACCAGAATTTGTTACTGTTGGCTTCTCAGCTGCCACGGGAAATTTAACTGCTATACATACTCTCAATTCATGGGATTTTAACTCAACCTCCATTATAGCTCCCAGTCAGAAGAAAAAGGACAAGAAAGCCTTGGCAGTGGGATTGGGAGTTGGTGGATTTGTTTTGATTGCTGGGTTGGGGTTGATTTCAATTCGCTTGTGGAAGAAAACAAGTGAAGAGGAGGATCATGATTTTGAAGAGTATATAGATGAGGATTTTGAAAGGGGGGCAGGACCCCAGAAGTATTCATATGCTGAATTAGCACAAGCAGCTAACGGTTTCAAAGATGAGCACAAGCTAGGACAGGGAGGATTTGGAGGTGTTTATAAGGGTTACCTTAAAGACCTAAAGTCTCATGTAGCCATTAAGAAGGTATCAGAAGGCTCTGATCAAGGGATAAAGGAGTTTGCATCAGAAGTAAGAATTATTAGCCGGTTAAGGCATCGAAATCTTGTGAACTTGATTGGTTGGTGTCATGCAGGGAAAAAGCTCTTGCTTGTGTATGAGTACATGTCAAATGGAAGCTTGGATATTCATCTTTTCAAGAAGCAAAGCATTTTGCAATGGGCGGTGAGGTATAACATAGCTCGAGGATTGGCCTCAGCATTGCTATATTTGCACGAAGAATGGGAACAATGTGTAGTGCATAGAGACATAAAGCCAAGCAACATTATGCTGGATTCAGAGTTTAACGCCAAACTTGGGGATTTTGGTTTAGCAAGGTTTGTGGACCATGCAAAAAGTGCACAAACTACAGCTTTAGCTGGGACTATGGGCTACATGGCTCCTGAATGTACTTTGGGCTACAGGCCGGCTAGTAAGGAATCAGATGTCTACAGTTTTGGAGTTGTTGCTTTAGAGATAGCTTGTGGAAGAAAACCCATAAACCATAGGGCTCAAGAAAATGAAATAAGTATTGTGCAGTGGGTGTGGGGACTCTATGGAGAAGGGAGAATTCTTGAAGCAGCAGATCAAAGACTAGAAGGGAAATTTGAGGAGGAGCAAATAAAATGCTTGATGATTGTTGGTCTTTGGTGTGCTCACCCTGACCATAGTAATAGACCTTCAATAAGGCAAGCAATTCAAGTGCTTAACTTTGAAGCTCCCTTGCCTAATCTTCCATCAAGTTTGCCTGTTCCAACATATCTTGAGCACCCACTGCACTCATCCATATTACCATTCAGCATAAATGCCTCAGAGGAAGGTCAAAGCCAGATCACAGGCTGCAGTTCAAACACAAATTCCTCCGGATTCACCACAACTTCTGATGATGCTTCTCCCTCTGTGTCGCTTATGTACTCACGGCGAAATTGATTATATCTTGCTTCTTTCCTTGTTACTTATGAATATATATAATTACTTCTTTTTCTATACATTGTATTAATTATATTTCTGTGAAGCCAGATTTTGTCATCTGTATATTTTTTTTTTCATGTAATGCTTACAGTTATTTTATTTTAATTAACTTTTGACTAGGTAATAATAAACATCAATATATAATGGGCATCATAATGAGTGTCTATCCATGCAAACAAGAGTACCAGCAAAAATGAGATAAGGAAGACAGCAACTAAGATTTTGAGGCTTCAAAATTCAGCTTTTACAAATTTTTATGCTAATCAGTGCGGACTGAGGAGAGGGAAGAACCTTTACTACTGGCAATAAAAAAAAAAACTACCTCATTGTACCAATTTATTTATTTATTTAAAATAGGAACTGCAACCATTTCAGTACATACATTATATTGGCTAATATATACAGTACTTCCAAGACTTGTTATATATGGAGATAGTTTTTCTTTTACCGCCTACAGAAGTATTACATTACCCAACTTGACCCAAGTTAATCACATCATATGCCCAATGGGATATTCTCAAACTCGTGTTTTTATATATATAAAAAAAAGAATAAATAAAGAAAAAATCAGCATTTGAAAACCAAGAACCATGAATACTGAAATCATAACATTATGGAAGTTTATTTTATCTCCAATGAAAGCTTGGAATCACATGGAATTGACGAGTTGATGCACAAGGAAGGAGGAATGGTGATATTGTCAACTGCCTTTTTGTTTGGTAATTTCTTATTTTATTTATTTATATTTGTCTTTTAGGAGGATATATTCAACTAACCCCTCGACTTGGACAGCGGTTTTCAAAAGCTTCTATAGACTTCTATACGTGTAATTTGACAAATTCAATTGGTTGAAGCATTGATCACTTCAAAGTTCAAACTGAGCTACATCTTGTAACTGGCAGATAATATTTGTTAACTTTCAGTGGTTTGAATCTGATATAGACAAAATGAACCCCCAGCATACAGCATTTGATAATTTATATACTGGTCGAATGTGCTAAATGTCAAAATTAATCTCAAGATGGTACAAAGTCAACAGACATCAGCCAAAACTAGAAAAGTAAGCTTGAAGCAAATTAATGCTAGCAATACATTTTCTGAAATACTCTTTTGAACACACATCTTAAAACTTGATTTGATAAAAAGAGAGAGGAAAAAAAAAGGGCATTGGATGTCAAATAGGTGATTCTGATTATTTGTTTATCACCCTTCTCTAAATTTAACTCTCAAAAACATGTTATAAGGTGTATGCCTCCCACTGATATCCTAAGATCAAGTTTCACGCTGTTTAATTGACAATTGTACATCTCAGTTTTGTAAAAACTAATTAGAGTGAATCACCAACTTGGTTTTTGAAATTGTAAGAATTGATCAATTTTGTCTTCCAATATATAGGCTAAGAGTAACTCTATCTACGTCTTTCCGCTTATGTTCAGTTGACTAGTGATTGAATTTGTTTGCAAAACACACTATTTTCAGCGAAGAGGAGAAAAAAAAAAAGAGCATTATGTACTAACAATCAGTGTGTTCAAAATCAAATCAAATTGAGTGTATATTCAGCAAATTTTATTTTAATAATAATTTGCAAATAATAAAAATTTCAAAATGACTTTGATAATGAAATCAAAGTTTCAAAGTTATTATAAGCAAAACAATTTTTCTAGGGAATCGGTTCTCTTTTCATGGCATTGACTAAATTTCTAAATGTAAACGACAAAAAATATAAGGGAGAATTGGTTCATTAAAAAGCCAAAAGAAAAAATATATTATCATGTATTTGTATTAATAACTCTTTTTAATATAAAAATAAATATATTTAAAAAACATATTATATTTTTTTAATTATAACATTTAATATTGTTATATAGTTTTAGTTTTATGTTTTTAATAATATGATGCTAGCTGTTAATTTTATTTTATTTTATATAATTTTATAATTAATGCTACTTACAAATTAGTGAAATTACTAATGGATTTAAACATGGGCCAAAATTATATGGTTGATTGAGGTCACGGTGGATGGATCACCACTATAGAGTCTTGTTTTTTTTTTAAAACTTGTCGTAGTTAAAATCTGTCAAAATCTCTTTTAAGCGGCTTTGCATGGCCAGTTTTAGATTTGTATCTATTTTAAGAAATCTGGATGTTCCTCTAAAAAAAAATCCGGATATAATTGCGTGACTTTAGAATGGAGGACTAAAATAGTTTAAAAATTATACTTATAGGATGAAAATAGAATGTTTTAAACTATAAGAAACAAAAATAAAAGTTGTTTGCATATATAGATAAAGGCAAAAAAAAAAAATAATTAAACAAAAAAAATATTTTTTCTATTACTGTTAGTAAAAGTATTTTCCAAACTCCGCCAAGGCCCCAGCTGATAACCAAACTACCATACATTCATCTCTTCAGTATTTATTACTACAAATATCATTGCTTCCAAATACAATAGATAATAAACAATAGCAAACAAGAGAACACATTAATGTTTTACTGGTTTAGACTTACTTACTCTTCGATTTGTTCAACCCATTTGCTTCACTCCAACCTTATGTTGCCTAATTCCATGTCATGTACGCACCATTCATCAACTACAGGGTGCTTAAAATAGATACAGTTCTTTCTACATCCAACTTCACTTGCCAACACGGACATGCTACAATTACTCCCCACCAACACTGCTCTTTCCCCAACACTCTCCAACTTAACCCAAGAGAGTCTTCCCATATTCAGTTGATAAACCTCAACATCATCCACACTATGCACCGATGATTTTCTCGATATAAGAAAAACCAGCAACACTTCTCCATCAGATTCAAGCAGATATTCCCTGAAGTGATTTGAAGAAACCGAAGGAAATATCCTTGTGCCACTTATATCCATGACTTTAGGAACAGAATCAATGTTTTCTATAACCACAAGACTACCCTGAACACTTAGAACGTAAAACTTGCCTTTAAATCCAATGGCATTAGTGAATTGCATTTGCATAACATGTTTTTGTCGCCTCCCTAATGACTCCGTAAGGGTGCAATCTTGCATGGTCCATTGAGGCTCTTGTGTTATCCACGAACTATAATTAGACCCTCTTCTCAGTTTGTAAAATGTAAAAGCAGGTTGAGCAATTCCAGTTAGCACCATAACAGTGCAATTTGGATCCTCTGTTGGTGAAGAAAGCACAGCGAGTTTAATTGGTACCTTAGGATCCCACAAAGGAAGCCGAAACATTACCCCTTGTGTTGGATTCCACAAATGGTACATGTAAAGTGGTTCAGCCTCAGCTATGAGAATTCCATTGGAACACCCCACATAATTCTCCCAAGGGTACCTGGGTAGTTTTCTGAAGAAGTGTCTGCACCAAAACCCCGAGGGAATGTATGCATATGAAGTTAGGAGTGAACCACGTCGCCGTGTAATGTGAGTGCGGTATTTTTCAGTGTTTGAGCCATCAGGGTTTGTGAGTTGAAGCCAGGGAAGCTTGGAATCTGAGTTGCAGTGCTTTGGTGATGTTCTCCATGATTTGATTATGCCACCAAAAGTGATGTCTTTATCGAGATTTTGGTGCACTTGTATTGTGTTGATGAGTTGGTTTGGAAGGTCGAGCCACGATTTGGATTTCTGAACTTCTTTGTTGCCTGAAGGTTGCTGCTTTTTCTTGTTCTTTGCCTTCAGAGCCATTTTCTTTTGTTGGAATGACAAATTCAAGTTGCGTGTTTGACTTGAGATTAGGTTAAGGTTTTGGTGTCCTTAATATGAAGTACGTGGACTTGGCCTCCAAGAAAATAAATGGTAATCTTGGGCAGCACACTAACATCCTGGCAACTAATACATTTTTTTTATCAATATAATATAACTGATTTTTTTAGTGTATTCAATCAATAAAACTAACTAATACTAATTTGATTTATTTATGAGTCGCCTGGTTTGAAAATATTATAAGAAAAATACTCGTGGATTCTTTTAAGACGCTCATTTTTCTTCTTAATTTTTATATTAGTAGGTATCCAGGTTCACATCATTCACGTAGAGAAAAAGACAATTACTGTGAGTGAGAACTTTATAGAGTTTGAATACATGATAGTCAACGAATAAAATCATTATTTTGATCATTATTTTGATTAAATGATTTTAAAAATATATCCTGATCATTATTTTGATTAAATGTATTTGAAAAATATTTATCAAATTAAATAAAATATTAATGATATTCATGATATGAAATATATGAAAAGAGCATTACATTTGTGCACTATTATGTTTAAAAATAATAGTCAAAGAGTAAAAATTATTTTTATTAAAAAAATATATTTATTATTTTACCAATACCACTCTATCATTATTAATAAGTGTCTTCTAAAAACATAATTTATCAAATATATAAATTATTAATGGTATTCTTCATATGAAACATAACATAAAAGGCTAAAGTGTTAAATTAATATCGTCATTTAATATTCAAGATTTTAAATTCCTCTTTTGGTGTTCTATTTTTTTCAAGATTTATATTCAATATTATTTATTAAATATATTTAGTTAATTAAAGCTAAAATAACCTTTAATGAATTTTCTAATAAGCTGACTGAGCAAAAAAATGTAGAAAACGTTAAAATTTGTTAATTAATTTATGACTTTCTAATAAAAAAAATTATTTTTTATTTTTTAATTAATATTTAGAGACCCAATTAAAATATTATTTGATTTCTTACAAGTATTATGTAAATTATTTCTTATTAATATAAATATAATTTATATACTCAAAATAATTTTTATTATAAGTTTTAACTGTAATATATTTTATATATTGGAAAATAATTATTTATTAAAAAAATAATTCTATAAAAATAAATATTTATTTTATGCGACCCACAAGGAAAATGCATTGTTTGATTAACAATTTACAATACAAACATAAAAATATAAAATTTAATAAAATATTATTTTTAATATTAATTATCTTAATATAATTTATATTATTATTATTATATTTTATGAGGATTTAAAATATAAAATGCAAGCAAGTTAATTAGTTGATAATATAAATTTAAAATATACATGACACAATATGATACATATTGTAGCTAACATATAATGGACAAAAAATAAGAAAAATGTAAGATTGGATCTCTTTAAATACTTAATGTATGTGAGACAAAAAATTATTACATAAAAAAAGATATTGCATAAACTTTTCTTTAAATGAAACATAGAACAGAAATAATTATCCTATTCAATACTATAAATTTTAACAAAGCAAACCGATTCTAAATATCATTACTTCTATGTACAATAGTAAATTATACACAAGACCAAAACAAAGAATACATTAATGTTTTACTCGTTTAGACTTAATTACTCTTCTAGCTATTTGTTCAATCCAAATTGCAGATGTTGTTGGATTTGCCCCAACATTCCAACCTGGCAATATGTTACCAAATTCCATGTCATATACACACCATTCATCAGCTATGGGGTGCCTAAAAAAGATGCAGTTCTATCTACATCCAACTTCACTTGCCAACAGAGGCATGCTACAATTACTCCCCACGCCCTTTCCCAACACTCCAACTTAATTAACCCAAGAGAGTCTTCCCGTATTCAGTTGATAAACCTCAACATTATCCACAATGTGCATAGACGATTTTCTCGGTATGAGAAAAACCAGCAACACTTCTCCATCAGACTCAAGAAGATATTCTCTAAAGTGGTTTTGATGAAACAGAAGGAACACTATCCTTGTGTCACTTAAATTCGTGACTTTAGGAACAGAATCAACTTCTTCTATAACAGCTAGACTACCCTTAACACTTAGAACATAAAACTTACCTTTAAAACCAATGGCATTAGTGAATTGCATAACTTGTTGCTTCCCTAATTGCTCAGTAAGGGTACAATCTTGCATGGCCCGTTGATTTTGAGGTTCTACAGTTACACAATCCTTAGACCACCTCCATTTTGTAACCCAACAAGTTTCTTTCACTTTACATAATGCAAAGGCGGGATCACTAATTCCTGTTAGTATCATAACTGTGCAATTGTGATCCTCGGGTGGCGAAGAAAGCACAGCCAGTTTAATTGGTACCTTGGGATCCCAGAAAAGAAGACGAAGAACTTCTCCGTGTGTCGGATTACACGGATATTACATGTGAAGAGGTTCAATCTCAGCTATGAGGATGCCATTGGAAGACCCCACGTAGTGTTTACAAGGGTACCTTGGCAGTTTTATCAACTCTCTAGTGCGTCTGCTCCAACACGATTGCACCATTTTAAAATATGAAGCTTCGAATAATGTGCGACGATGTGCAATGTAGCTGCGGTATTATTCAGTGTATGAATCATCTGAATTAATGTAGAGTTGAAGCTAGGCAAGTTTTGAATCTGGATCACACGTCTTGGTGCTGTTCTCCATGACTTAATTATGCCCCCGAAACTGATGTTTGTTTGTCCATATTTGGGTGCATTTCTATTATGTTGCAAGTTGCTTTGGAAGATATCGAGCCATGATTTGGATTTCAAGGCTTTTGTGCTGTCTGAAACTTGCTGCTTCTTCTGTGTTTTTTTATTTGTTCTTCGCTTTCAGAGTCTTTTTTTTTTTCTGCAAAAATAACAAGGACAGGAGATGGGTGATTTGAGTTTTCAGAGTTGATACTAGATTAAGGTTTGTGTCCTTATTATATAAGTACGTGAACATGTCTTCCAAGAAATTAATGATAATATTCTTGGGCACACATACATAGTTACACACTGATACTCAGGTCAGATTAAGGTTGTTGGTGTCCTTAAGTTTATATATTTATTAGTTGTCTATCTGATTTAAAAATATATATATCTAACTAATTCCTCTGGACATTGAGTAAGTAATTAAAAAAAAAAAATTAAAAAGCGCAAAGTGTCTTACTACTCATAATTTTTTATGCTTTTCTGTAATTTTCACAATATTTTTTTTTAGTTTTTTAACCAACTAATATCCTAAAAACACTTGTTAAGAAGATCATAAATAAAATACTCAGATTTTTTTAAGACACTTTTTCTAATAAAATATCGAGTATCTAATTTCAACTAATTCGCATTGAATAAAAGATAATTTAGTGTACTTGGGTCGATCGTAACTAGGAAATTAAGTTGAAGATAAAATTATGGTGAAATTATCATAAAAGGAACTAAAGTTTGTTGCTTAAGAAAATTATAGTAAGTTATACACTAACTGTGAGGGACAAAACTATATATTGAGAAATGGTATATTGACAAATATTATATTCTTTGAGTTGAGTGACAAAATTATATTGAGAAAGGTTAACAACACACTATTCACCATACTCTTTTAAATATATTTTTTATTAGTTTTTTTAGTTAATTTACACTCTTTCGTTAACATTTATTAAAAATCATCCTTTAATTTTATTATTATTATTATTATTAAAAATCACTATTTTAGTAAATTCTACTTCATAATTAATGAGTCTCTATTATGATTTTATAATTTTCAACAAACACATAAATTGTAGTTTTTTTAAAATGCTCACTTTATTTTTACAATAAACTCAACCTAAATTATAAAACACAACCAGAACAGGTTCAAGGTAATTTGAATAATATGCATATATATATATATATATATATGAATTTTATTGAATGTACAGAAATAAAACTATAAACTTTTAATAAAACTACAACAAACAATGTCAGTCAGTAAGGCATTCGATATAAATTTAGGTGCTACATCAAAAAGTCGTCTTTATTAGTTTATATGAAAAGAGTAGGCTCAAATTTATCCCAGACATCAACAACTTGATTTGCATGTTGATAAACATTAGTCCGAACAAACTTAACCTTGATGAATGTTGTGCATGGATTTCACCAAATTATAAATTATAACGAGAATGATGGAGTTGGCAACATCGTTCGGTCAACAAATTAATAGGAGTCATAAAATAATAGAATTAAAAAAAAAAATCTATAATTAAAGCTACGTACCTATTGGATCATTCGGATGTTCAAAATTATGAGGTTGAAGTGACATAAGTTGATTATGGAAGGAGATGGAAATTTAAGAAGTCTAAGAATAATAATAAAATGTTGATTTGTAACTGTAACCGAACATGACAGAATCTCTGAAATGGTCCAAATGACCACACACCACTCCTCTATTTGTCCGCCACCACTTCCTCCATCACCAGTGCCACTCTTCCTCCTCTCTGCGCTCCCAACACTCTCTTTCTTCATTCTTCTCTTTTCTTCGCTCCCTTTCGCGCCAACTCTGATCGGTGTTCCTTCCCTCCTTTCGCCTCCTCCTCCCGCCTCAGATGCAGACCACTCCCTCCCTTCTCTTGCATCAGAGGCTGCCCATGGATTTCCCTCCCGCTTTCAATCTCCTCACCGAATTCGGTTGCGGCTTCGTCCTTCTCCGCTCCCTCTCGCGCATTTTCAATCTTCTAGGCCTCTTTCTCATGCTCACCTTCTGCTTCAAGCTTCTGCGCTTCGGCTGGAACACCAAGGGCTCCATTCGCTTCCTCTGCGACTCCGGCGGCATCCCCAAACTCCGCTTCTGCCTCGATAACGTCGCTCGGGAAAAAGTCTCCAAAGCAAAGACCAAACCTTTGAAAAAACCGCGCCACCCAACTTCGAGCTCTTCCTTCCGGAGGCGGCCCAATGGGTCCGGGGAGAGAGGCAACGCGGTTTCGGATGATGAGTCGGAGGGAAAGGTAGAGAACGAGAGAGAGGGTTGCAATGAGGACGAGGTGTTCGACGTAATGACGCTGAGAAGAATCGTGAGGATGGAGCGGCAGAAGGCCAATGCGGCGTGCGCAGACCTCGAGAAGGAGAGGACGGCGGCTTCCTCATCTGCGGAGGAGGCGATGGCGATGATCCTGCGGCTGCAGAGCGAGAAGAGCGCGGCAGAGATTCAGGCAACGCAGTTCCGGCGGATGGCGGAGCAGAAGCTGGATTACGACCAGGAGGTGATTGAGTCGTTGCAGTGGACGATCACGCAGCACGAGTTTCAGAAGTGTGAGGTGGAGGATCGGATAGGGATGTGTAAGGAGGAGCTGAGGCAGTTTATGAGAGATGATGAAATAGAGCGAATTGAAGATGAAGTGAGTAGGTGTTTTATGTGTGATAATGATAATGATGATCCTGATGGTAATTCAGTAGGTAGCTCTCCCGAAACCGAATCACAGACCTTGTAAGTTTTGGAAGGTTATTATATACAAATGAAATGCCTTTACATCGGCCTGTTTCGGTTTCCAAGTGTAAATTGTATTTATCCATAATTTAGTAATATCGAAGGCCTATATATATTTTTTATTTTTTTGCATGATGGATTAGGCTCAACCTTCAGGTTTAATAGTGTTCGTTTTGAATAAATTTAATTAAGCACGTAATGTTGCTAAGATTGATGCTTTGTAGAATGGGAGCTATATAGTGGACATTTTTTTTGCCGAGTACTGTATAGTGGACATAGTATAGTAGTGGGTTAGTCTCCTTATTTCTGGTTTAGTATGATTGTAAATTTGTTGAGAATTGGCCGGATTGAAGCACTTGTGTGCAAGGATCTGATTTCGATGCTTGTTGTTGACAACAATGAATATGAGCCATTTAGTCTCAAGGTTTAGGTTTTCTTATATAATTTTGTTGCATGGATATATTGCATTGAAACACTTGACACTGCACGGATTATTTGCATGCAATAATGGTGAGTGGACGTATTAAAAATAGACGTCAAAATCAAAGGGACAACTTTTCGTTGGTCCCTTTTATTGTTCATAAAGCATTATCCATCATACACCACGTATGCAGTGGAGCTTACATTTTGGTTTGGTCCCTTAACTCTAGAGTTTTTTTGTGTAATTTTGTTGAATGAATTGGATTGAAACACTTGAATTGCAAGGATATGATTCGGATGATTGCAGGACAACAATATATGAGCCATTCAGCCACAAGGTTTTCAGGTTTACTCGTGTAATTTTGTTGAATGAATTACGTTGCAAGGATTATTTGCATTGGAAATAATAAATTTGCCTTAATTTCCTGGTTTACTTGTGTAATTATGTGATAAATTTCACTGGAGCAGTTAAAATTGTAACACACTCGTTGGCATGTAAATATACGCAGTAGATTGTGGACATTTTCTATGGCTATTTGGGGTTTTATGTTGACAGTTATTGTAGTCTCAACTTATAGGATTACATGATCATTTACTGTACATGTAATGTACCTTTTCTCGCGTTGTGTTTTTCTCTCTTGGTTTGGGGGACATGGGGTTAATATGATAGAAACAGAGGACAAGGGAAGGCCTTGTATTCGAGAATAAGATAAAACTCCTATTTTAAATCACTGGAAATTAAGTGCAAATTTCTCTCTTCTTTCTCATTTCTTGCAATACTATTTATGAGATAATCATAGATTTCTATTTGTTCTTTAAAAAATTAAAGTATTGGTAGAAAAACGTCCTCATGCGGGTCCACTTAGCTTTCTATCCATTTTTTACATCTAAATTGGTTAGTATCGAATAAATGACATGAGAATGATCGGTTTTGACTTAAAAATAAGGTGATAAACATAACAAGAGCAGATAGATGACTAGACTGATGAACATAAGGTGATTATAGAGTCAAATAAAGGACAATAACATAACATTGATTGAGGTTAAGTTCAACTGTAAAATAAATTACATTTACCTGACTTCATAACTTTTTCTCTTAAAAAAAAACGAATGATCAACTTTTTCTCTTAAAAAAGAAGAATGATAAACTTTTTTTTTTATAGATTTTAACCTTGCATAAAGAATTAAAAGGTAAAATTAACTGCCGTACCAAAAAAAAGTAACTACAAAAAAAAACATTTCCTAATTCATTTTAATTTTCTAACTTTAACAAATTAATCTTTTTAACTTCGTTTAACTCTGTTGATAGCTTCATAAATAAATAAATAAAAACTCTTGTTTTACAAAGAAGAAGAAAAACTCTGTTGATAGCACAAACCACCATAACCTAACTAACCCTCTGCACCACACTATCAACAAAATCACACAAAAGCTTTGGTTCATCCTCTTAGAAAGCCTCCACCTTTGATTGACCTTATCCTCTTACTTTATGGCCATCACTTCTTTAACCCCAATTTCACTTAAATTAAACTTTTTAACATTTTAAACTTTTAATTAAGTGTTTATTTTTACTAATTTTCTTCCCTTCACTAACTGATACTTATTTCTAAAATTAAATCTTATAGTCGCAGAATTCAACTTACCTAACATTGGTTTTGAACTCAAATAAATGATAGATTTGTAAAATTGTGAGATATAAAACGTAAGTATAATTGTTTTTAAAATTCATATTATAAATATAACACTTAAAATAATACAAAACTGTGAAATACAAACCGGGGAACGTCTAACTTCATTTTATGAACTGATGCAGGGGACGGTGAAGGTGGGGACGATGAAGTAGGGGATGGGTTATGGTGAAGGAGGGGTGGCAAACGCATGAGGAGTTCATCAATTTTGGCGGTCATGGAGGACTGTTGCTGTGTAAGGCGGAGGAGAGCATCCTCAAGTTTATCGGGGGTGTGGGAGGGGTCCGACATCAATGAAAGCACCAGTTTGTTAGAGGAAAAGAATAAGATGCTGACTTCGAGGGCAGCAACCTCCAGCACAAGGGGGAAAAGAGGAAGATAAAGGAAGGAAAGTATTATTTTTCTCATATCCCGCTTTGATTATGTACATAGCTATATATAGGCTAATTTCCTATAACAGAATGTGTGAAATTCTATCCAAATCCAAAAAGGAATCTAATAGAAATCTAATAACGATATTCTGTTATGCAGGATCATTGTGAGCAGGATTGAGGCTGATATGCAAGAGTGTGCTTCCAATTCTACCCTTGCTACACGTAATCTGCTAGGTAAGCAGGCTTCGTTACCCTCCTCTTGGTCTCTCCTTTCTTCTGCACCATGACTGCTGGTGTTTCCTGCATTTGTGGTGTCTCTGGTTTATGTGTAACATGACTCTACAACTCAACTGGGAGGTAAAATTAGAATAAAAACTTTAAAAACCTAAAACATATTATTGTGTGTATTAAAAAAAGTCACTTATTTTAAAATAGAAAAAATAATATATATATATATATATATATATATATATATATATATATATATATATATAACTAATAAGTTAATACTTCTCCTATCTTGAATATAAATAAAAAAACATGTATATTAATACAAAGTAAATTTCAACTAAATTTATATCTTTATCCTATTTAATGACTCAATTTTCAAAATACCTTTTTATGAGATTGTATTCCAAAATATTCTTTTTTTTTTTATATTTATGATCTCAAGTTTTAATGAATGATAATTTAACAAAATAAATTATTTTAAAAAAAATAAATGATATTAAGTAATTAATTTGATTTATATTCACATCTAAATAATAGTAATTGCTTTAAAAAATAATAATAGTAATTTGTTATTTTCAGTTTTGTAAACATATTATTTATACTCACATGTTTAGAAAACTGAAAATAGCATGCATCATTTTCTGCAAAATGAGTTTTACTCTACAAATTACCTTCATGTTCAATTTTTTTAAAAAAATGATCAGCTATGCATTTAAATTAAATACAATGACAGTTTTATAGAAAGTTATTGAATTAAATGATATTTAATTTTAATAGTATGAGATTGAATCTGATTTGGCATGTCTATCGATTGATTTGTCCTTTCTAGTTCTTCCCAATATTATATTGATACGCAATATGCTATACGATTACTGACAGAGTCAATGTTTCTGGTTGTGTGCACTTATTAGATTCAAACCTTATTGGCGTCGTAGCAGAACTCAAAAGTTAACATCCTTAATCTCTTCAAACACGGTTGTTCATAGCATATGGAAACGAGGATGTTGCGGCTTTCGATTCAACGAGGTAAGTCGTAGTATTACTCGTTTTTTGGAATGCCCACATGCAAGGTTTCTGATCAATACATGGAATGTGGATTCGGATGAAGCAATTAGAAATGTTTTGATTATTTTTTTTTCTTTTTCTATTTTGGTGTTGCAGTGAGGAAGTTGAACTTTCTGAGGCCTCAGATCTCTGCTTTGGGAAGGTCCCATTTGTCAACTGCTGCTGAACCATCTTCCAGTAAGAGCAATCCACCTGTAAGCTCAAGCTTGGAGTATTTGCTTTCATGGATATCTGTTAACTACCTCAGTGTTTGAAAAAATCGAAGCTTTATTGCTGAAGGCTCTTTTTTTTTCCAGAGAAACTGATGTAAAAATAAATAAAATTGCTTTTATGGGTATTTGTTAACTACCTTAGTGCTTGAAAAAATCGAAACTTTATTCCTGAAGGCTCTTTTTTCCCCAGAGAAACTGCTGTGAAAAAATTATAATTTTTTTTTATTTATTTTGATTTTGTTTCATTTTGCTTAAAGATTGTTGACTTATTAAGACTATTTTGTCAAATTGACTGAAAAGGGGTATCCTTTTGGCTTACTTAATCTACAGTGGTCTAAAGTTTAAGAGATTTTCTAGCCTTAGGTCCTACATTCAAATTTATATCATGTCATAATTCAGGGTGGAACTTGACAGTAAGTCTGAATTGGATTTGACATAATTCAATGTATGCTATTCTCGTTGACTTATGACTTGTGAGCATTAATAAGTTTTTTTAACATCTAATTCCCCCTTCTTTTTTGTTGGATTCTATCAGAGGGTTCCAAATCTTATTGGGGGCAGTTTTGTTGACTCAAAAGCATCAACTGTCATTGATGTTATAAACCCGGCAAGTGTTTCTTTTTTGTTTGTTTTATACTGTGTTTACAGTTGTATTTCTTTTTTGTGGTTTTGAAAAATGCTGAATTATAATATTCCTATAATCTGATCATAGGCAACCCAAGAAGTTGTTTCACAAGTTCCTTTGTCTACGCATGAAGAGTTTAAGGCAGCTGTATCTGCAGCAAAGGAAGCATTTCCATCATGGCGTAACACTCCAATTACAACACGCCAACGTGTTATGTTGAAGCTTCAAGAGCTTATACGCAGAGATATGGTAAGCATCTTAGGACATTCAATGGCTGTCACATTCATTCCAAAACAGAGAAACATCCATACTGGAACACATGTTATTATTGCATCACCACTTTGTAATTGTTTTAGGATAAACTTGCTTTGAATGTGACCACTGAACAAGGAAAGACATTGAAAGATGCACAAGGAGATGTATTTCGTGGTTTAGGTTGCTATTTCTATTATGTTGCTTGAGAAGATACTGTAATGCGATAATAATTATGCTCATAATTTTTTATAATGCAATTTTTGTGAATATTTACCTTTGTCATTTAGAGGTGGTGGAACATGCTTGTGGAATGGCTACTCTACAAATGGGGGAGTATGTTTCCAATGTATCACATGGAATTGATACTTACAGCATTAGAGAACCACTTGGTGTTTGCGCTGGTATTTGTCCTTTCAACTTTCCTGCAATGATTCCCTTGTGGGTAAGCAGTCTTCTTCTATCTTTTGGATGCCTTTTTGGCTACCTAATTAATATTTCACATTCACCTCCATTACTTGCATGGTCATCATTCGTATCAGCATGCATGAGATAGAAAAAGTATACTTTGTAGAATGATCCAGAAATAATTAGCCTGAATAATTTTCTTATTTCTCATAGCAATGTAATGTACATAATAAGGATATGGATATGATAACAAATTCTGAATGTCTATCATTTACAGATGTTCCCTATGGCTGTTACCTGCGGTAATACCTTTGTTCTAAAACCATCAGAGAAAGACCCAGGTGATGTTTTCTGTTAATTTTGGTTGTCTATCAATACCCTTGAATTATATCGTCATTCTGGAGCATAATATAATGTTATAATGGAAAAATAGACTCTAATATTGTTTGTCATTCAAAGCAAGTTTAAGGCATTTCAAATCTATCAACCTGACTTGTTCCGTGAACTGGAAATTTTCTCTTGAATTATCTCCTCAATCTGGAGCATAATATAATGTTATAATGGAAAAATAGACTCTAATATTGTTTGTCATTCAAAGCAAGCTTAAGGCATTTCTAATCTATCAACCTGAATTGTACCGTGAACACCGTGAGCTGGAAATTTTCTGAATAACATAATTGCCTCTAATATAACCTCTTCAGCTAGTGTAAATGATTTTGCAGTCACTAGGCCATTCATCTGTATTACTATTGACAGTGTCCAAGAGTTGCATATTTTGAAAATGATATGCAGGGCACAAAGTTGCAAATTCCAAGAAATAGTGTTATTTACATTTAATTTTTCCACACCTCAGTTTCTCATTACATTTAAACTAAAGAATTTTTCAAAAACCTTTTTCTAGGAGCAATATTGTACACGGGCAATCTTTATTCAATAGTCATTTTTAATTTTGAATAATAAATGGTAACTCTCCACTTATGTCTGTCCAGCCTACACTGTACTTGAAATTAATGAATTTTACTTTGTAATTTATTTAAATTTATACAAGGAAGCTGATGACAATGTAGCAAGGAAAGGGTAAATAAGTTAACACCCAAGTAACATTGGTGTCTTTGACAGAGGCTTTGATTCTGCTTCATGTTGGTCATATTATTTACTGTAATTTGTGTGTTGGGAGAAAATTGTCAGACTTTACAGTTTGTCTGGAAATTCTAAATTAAGTTATCATAGTAAGTTAGTAGCTATAGTGTCACTGTCCACCTAGTTATTGAATACTGTGTATTTATCATTCATTCATTAGCTTTTCTTTCCTATCCTTGTAATATTATGCAGGGTAGTCCTATATGGCAAACATATGTTGGTCCATCAGTCCACTTTTATGGTTCATCATCCTTGGTTTTTGATGGCATCATGTAGAGAAATAAATTTCAATGTAGTTAGATGTTGTGATAAGGCTTGGTTGTTATCTGAATTTCATTGTATTTTCCAGGTGCTTCTGTAATGCTTGCAGAATTGGCATTGGAGGCTGGTTTGCCTGAGGGTGTCTTAAATATAGTTCATGGAACCCATGTATGTCATCACCTGGTTTTTTTTATTATACTTTTGTTTTTCACCTTTGTGTTGTGATACTTTCCAAAAAAGGTACTCATTGGCTCATTTGGCATTTGGTGATTTCATCATAAACTCAAGTTTTAAATCTAAAATTTGCTTATAATATTGCACTTGTACCATACAAAGAATGGTTGATACCATCATAAATTTGGTTTTATTCATAAAACCATTTTTTCAAGGGTGACAACTTGTCACATTATGATGATGAGTCATGCATTAGTTCTTTGTTTTTCCTACTGTTTGACTTTCTTAATCATATAACTGGAGCAGGATATTGTGAATGCTATTTGTGATGATGAAAACATCAAAGCCATATCTTTTGTTGGTTCAAATGTTGTAAGTCATTTAATACTTGTTTGTTTTCTCCAATTCTTGATGTTATTCTTCTTTGCGACCTTAAACTAGCCAAAGACAATCCTGTTACTTGTCAGCAAAATTTAATATTTGTTAGATTAAACTGTGCTTAAATGTAAAGATAGATTGAAGAGGTCTAGTGATCAAATGCTTAGATTTTTTAAATGATAGACCCCCTATATTACTATGCTTATTTTGATGTTCTTATTTTTGTATCAAAGGCTGGAATGCACATATATTCAAGAGCAGCAGCTAAAGGGAAACGTGTTCAGGTAGGTTGTGTAGTTTTTTTCTCCCCTTGGTAAAATTGTTGGTTTATAACCATACAAGGATATGAAGTTGGGCAACTAATATGCTATTGTTTGCAGTCTAACATGGGAGCCAAAAATCATGCGATTGTCATGCCAGATGCAAATGTTGATGCTACTCTTAATGCTTTAGTTGCTTCTGGTTTTGGTGCTGCTGGACAAAGGTGTATGGCTCTCAGCACAGTTGTTTTTGTTGGTGGCTCAAAACCATGGTACCATATTATATTCTGTTTGAGTCTTTTGATTTAATTCATATTTATTATGACTCCTGTAGTAGCATCTTACACTTGGAGCAATTCAAAGCTCCTCTAGTTGGTTGTTCCAAAATGATCTTGAATTCTGAATGTATTTGATTGTGTGCTAAGTGGAATCATCACTCTTCCCGTACTGTATAATCACAAATTGTATATACTATATAGTTATTGTAATGCCAATATTAGTATGAGTGTATGACCAATTAATTATATTCATCCTTTTGGATAATTATGAGAACATGGTTCCAAGGAAATACTATTCAATGTTGTACTATTTTTAGCATCCTTTGCGATATTTGTGCAGGGAGGATAAACTTTTAGAGCGTGCCAAAGCTCTAAAAGTAAATGCTGGAACTGAACCTGATACAGACCTTGGTCCGGTGATCAGCAAGCAGGTTTGTTTATGATTCCATATTTAATTTTTCCACATTGGATTTGAAGTAAATACCTTAATATCATTCAAGAATTACTGAAAATGGCTATTTAATGCATCATTTCCACACAAATTGTTGGGTATATTTTAGCTATTCATATTTATGCTTCTTGAATATTCTTACTGGCTGCACAGGCAAAGGAGAGAATACACAGATTAGTTCAATCTGGGGTTGAAAGTGGTGCCAGACTACTGCTTGATGGAAGAAATATAGTGGTAGCTGTTATATCCTCTTAAAATTGCCAGACTCTGGTTAAATGTAATATAGCATTCTGCCTCATACTAATGTATTCATACGTGCATGGCTAGTAGGTCCCAGGATATGAATCTGGCAATTTTATTGGTCCAACCATCTTATCAGATATCAATGCCAACATGGAGTGCTACAAGGTTACTCACTGCTCTCCAATCTTAATGTGTCTTCTAAAAGAATTCCCACTACACAAGACTTGAACTTTAGATGTTTATTAGAGTTGACTGTCTCTAAAATTACATATGCAGGAGGAAATTTTTGGTCCAGTTCTTCTTTTCATGGAGGTGTGTCTGTTTCTTCCTTAGAATTATATTATTTCATAAAATGAGTAAAAAATATAATTCTTGGTAAAATATTTCATATTTAGGAACAATTAACCCTTCAACTGATTAATGGGGTCCAAACACTGGCAATTGATTAACCAGTCACTTGACGGGTTAAATTATTTCTAAATTGAAAATATTTCCACGTCATAGACACAGCTAT
This sequence comes from Glycine soja, assembly GCF_004193775.1. Taxonomy (NCBI): domain Eukaryota; kingdom Viridiplantae; phylum Streptophyta; class Magnoliopsida; order Fabales; family Fabaceae; genus Glycine; species Glycine soja. The sequence goes on from NC_041009.1 coordinate 5,142,988, forward strand.
CTTGAATTTTTCATTCTAACTCAATAGATAGATATGCTGACAGTTTTTTTCTTTCGTCTTTTCAACTTCAGGCTGATAGCTTGGAAGAAGCCATAAACATTATCAACAGTAACAAGTATTTGTTAACAACTCCTTGTTGTCATTTCCTTATGTTAAAATTCTATCTATTCTTCCTCTTGAGTTTACTTTTCCAACAGGTACGGAAACGGTGCTTCTATATTTACTACATCCGGTGTTGCTGCGAGGAAATTTCAGACTGAGATAGAGGCTGGACAGGTAATGTTACTTAAGTGAGACGTTTCGTTCTTCATTAACAACACATTTGTAACTTTCTTTCCAATACAGTCTCATATTAGTTGAAATTCATGCAAGTCCTACTAGTTTGGAGATGAGTCCCACATATTTAATGAGACTAACCTGAATTTCATCCGTTAGGAGAGAATGACTTACTAGTATTTCTTTTAATAAATATATTTTGATAGTGTTACTCTTATGGATAATAACTCTTCACTGCATTTGAACCAGGTTGGCATCAATGTACCCATTCCAGTTCCTTTGCCCTTCTTCTCATTTACCGGCAACAAGGCATCGTTTGCCGGTGATCTCAACTTCTATGGTATAATGATTTCTCCAAACCTGGCTCCTCTGCACTTGTTTATCACATAATTATTTAGGAGTACATTTGCTCATAATATAATACTGCTTGATTTGAATTTGGCATGCTTTGTTGAATTACAGGCAAAGCAGGGGTTAACTTCTATACACAGATCAAGACAATAACACAGCAATGGAAGGATTCAACTGGTGGTAGCAGGATTAACTTGGCAATGCCAACCTCTCAAAAATAATGTTGATAGCCAGAGCGTGTAATATATATAAATGCTGTTTCTGAAACCTTTGCTCTCTTGAATAAAATGTCACAGGTCACCCTCCTGTTATGCTTTGTTCTGAAGCCTTTCCCTTTTCTTTACTGGTTTTTATCTGTCTCGTGCCTCCACGTGGACTATACGATTCTTTTTCTTAGTTTTCTAATGTGAAGGTTTACGTGGAGCTTAATCCATTAATACCATATCCATCCACACGAAATGGTTTTAATGGAGGAACTTAATTGACCAAGAGCGAAAGGAACCATTGTTTTGATGTTTTCCCTTTTTTGAGAATAAGAAAGGGTGGTGATGTGCAAAAAAAACTGGTCCATACCGAATAACTTTGTAACTAAACTGAAATTGAATTGGTTTTTATTGGAACCGGATCCAAAAAAATTACTTTGTTTTACAAAAGTGATTTGATTCATCGAATTATTTTTACAAAATTGTTTCGGTGAATCAAATCGGTTTTCACCCAAATCAATTTTTTTCCAAAAATATAAATAGGTGGAAAGTCAATTTAAAATTGGTTTGGTTCTTAAAACTGGTTTAAATCCAGTTTGGTATCGAATTGGTTTACAAAAACACTTTGGCAAATTAGATTTTAAATCGAACTAATTAAAATGACTCAAAATTAATTTAGTTCAGTATACAGAACCGAACCAATTCAAAAACAAAACTGAAAATGATCCAAGAAATCCAAGAAACTGATTACATATCAAAATTGATATATTTTTTTTGGATCTATTTTTCCTGAAACCAAGCAGGTTCGATTTTTGGTTTGAAATTTTGGAACCGAACCGAACCACTAAGTGCTAGTGTATTATGCTGTTGCTGTGTGTGAGTGGCATGTCCAATATACGACACATTGTTTCAAAGAAAACCACACCCACTAAAGAGTCTTTAGTGAGCATCAGACCTCATCCTCAACCTCTCGAGTCGCGTGTGCCTCTACTATCTCCCCCTGAACGCCGAACAGACCACTCTGGTGAATTTGTGATGCCTCATGGTATTAAATCTAAACTTTGTCCTATTTGATATACGCCTCCAACACAGAGGCTCATGGCTTTGAAACCCCACAAGGGCAGCAATAAAAACTAAAACAAAGAGAAATTATACTTATGCAACAAATTGTATAACAAAATATAGCGAAAGAAAAATTGAATGTAACTTGGGTAAAGGGAGATAGACATCATAAATGATGTCATATAAATTGTATGTGTATCACTTCTCCTAAATAAATATACTGCAATGTCCTTGTGAAGCAAAAATGAATGAGTTAATAAAAGATAAAATGTTGAACACCGAACATCCAGTAAAAAGAAAACAAAGTATGTGTGGAAGTAGAGAACGTGCTCAATAATTCACTATCTCCAGCAAAAGTACACTGAACTTGTGAAAAAAAATTTCAAACTAGATACCAAATTAAGCATTCTCTATGTCCAAACTTCCTACCAAATTTCAATGTAAACTCGTATACCTGTTACAAATATACACTTCAGATTGAAGTTTTAATTTTAGCCAAATGCTTCTTCCCATTTTTGTGTGAGGCCAAAGCAATCTCGCAAGGGCAATAGACATTACAGACTTCACACAGAAATTTGGAATTACTCGTCCCAGCAGGTTCATATAGTTTCTTTTGCAGTTTCTGCACCTTATGGTCCATGGCTTCTTTTCCTACCTTCTCTCCACTCTTGGTCTTGGAATTTATCTGATAGATAACGTTCTTTTGCTTCAAATCATCTTTGGACTGATCACTTTTCACCTTATGTGGCACAGGTTGATTTTGTGCTTTCAGAGATTCACAAGTTGCCTTGTGTTTCCTCCCATGAAGGTGGTCAATCAAGGTTTTCTCGCTAGATGTCGTTACATGACATAAAGCGCATGTCCACTCTTTCTGCACTTCCTTATGTGTAGAACTCTCGGGAAGCTCTCCACTAGCTGTGTCTTTCCCCACTAATATTTTAGTTTCCACCATGGCTGGTGAAGCATTCTGACTTGGCACAAGGTTAGGCACAACAGAAATATCCTGCAACATTCAAGATTAGCATAGATTAGAATTTATAAGTACTTATTGTAACCAGAAGAAGATCCAATGTGATTAGAAGAATACGTATTACTGAAAACAAATTACTCCATATATCACTACAGTTGCTCATGCATTTAAGGGAGGGATAATTCAAACTTGACCTCTTTTGAGTTCTGAGAAGAGGTGCAAAAATTATTAAGCTAAACTAAATTATTATCCTTTCATTATCTAAAGATAACCAACCAACTTCAAAAGTGTTGAATGATTTGTAAGTTGCTCACATTTGTCACCACTCGTTTCCTATAGTTTACCTTTTCTTTCCAAAAAAAGAAAATGAATAAAAGAAAGCACACTGCACTCAAACATCCAGAGTTAAGAACGAAACAATCATAATCACATTATAATCAATGAAAACGTAGAAGGAAAAACAAAAGAAAATATAACTGATCCATGCATTTTAAAGAAATACCCTCAACTCTCAAGTCCGGGGACACTATGTTTTTACTATGTGAGGACTGAGGAGCGAGTGTTACACACAGAAAGAGATGGATAACTGTTATTTAAATATAAGATTATGACAATATTGTTAAAGGAAAATGCCTAATTTCATCACCGCCAGCAAATATGATTATCAAGATGACCATATCCACATAATTCAAGTGTACTTCATAAGCCAAAATCCTTAACAATGACCTCTTAGCATGGCCTCAAGTCTAAAATTATAACTTGTCCTTGAGAGATTCCTATTTTGAGTGAATATAATAAGAAATCTTACTTGCTTGCCTGCAAGAATTTCTTTTTTCTCAATCACCTCCAAATCTTTGATGGTTTTTTGCTGTGTTTGGAGTTTTGTCTCATTTGTCTGCACAAGATGCTCTTTCAATAATCACTTTCACAAGAAGACTATGATGGGTGTCATATAAGAACTTGTAACAACAATTATATTAATGTCATAACTGCAATAGTAAGATAAAAACTTCACCTGTTGCGTTTCATTATTATCAGTTGCTATAATTGCATTTGTTGCTTCTGCATCAGGTTTATAAGTTGTGTTCTTCAATAGGTTGGTGTTCTTCGTTAGGAGAAAAGGAGAATTAGCTTCAATTTTCAATTTCCAAAGCCAGGCATTTCTTATGGCTACACAAACTTAGAGCAATGTAGATGTTTACCTTGCTAGCAATGAGTTTCTCTAAGGCTTCAGTTCCATTCTCGTTTAGATATCTCTCTACATGCAGTAAAAAGTCATCTTTCTTGACAAAAAACTTCCTCCAGTTATTTAACCTACATATGATTGCTTGTGGATTTAAGGAGATGCAAGTGCGGATAAGGTTATTATAGGCATAAGAAGCTCGTCCAAAGTCTGGCGTGACAAGGCAGAAGATGATCATAAGCTTAATGTAAGGCCAAAACTGGAACCTGATGTTGGACATGGGAATGAAAAAATTAACCAAATTTATGAATTGATTACAAAAAGAATATGAAAATAAAAACCATTTGCTACAACTAACTTTATTTAATATAATAATCACATTGATACAATTCCAACTATAAGGAGCCATTAGATGATAAAAACAGTATAAATATGGTTATGGCTCAATGCAATGAAGAGAAATTTGCGTTGACTAAATTGCACTCTAGGATCAACCAACTCAGATCTCAAATTGCTTACTATTTGCAGAACCGATGTTCTTGGAGTAACAGAGAGAGTAAACTAAAATATAAATGGTTTTTGAAGCAACATTTCATTTCTTAAGGAGCAAAAGCCTGGAAGAGGCAAAACCCATTATGGTAATCTCTACGCCTTGAATGAACTAATCTTCTGCCGTCAATTTAGGAATACCCTTAGAATACACCAATGAAGAAAAAGAAAACAGAGTCCTAGAAGGAATTCCATACCCTATATCTATAATTCTATATTAAAAAAATAGAAAATTTCTATGACACATTGGAAGTGCATTGATTGGTCCTTCCACATTGATCATAGAGTTCAATCAGGTCCTCAATCCCAGTCAAAGAAAAAATTTCAATTCCACTATTGGGAAAGAAGAAAAATAAATTATCTTACCATATTACAAGGTGAAATATTGACTTACCATTGAAGAATCCTCGAAAATGCATACTCAAAGAGGTATATTAACGAGAGAAGTATCCAATACGAGATCAAATCCCTAGTTTCTTTATTGGAATCAGTCTCAATTGCTTGTACGGAAGCACATCTGTTAAATTAAAAACACAGAAAACCATGATCACAAACAACAAAAGCAGCGTCCCAAAACAAAAGCAACAACCTTTTTAGCACCCCAAACACCCAATGAAGCAAAAACATCAATTGAATAAATAGCTCTTAGAAACTTACAGAGGATACCCCAAAGCAAGAAGAGGCCTGTAAAAAAAAAGAAAAAAAGAACAGTTGATTAGCAAGCAATAGCATTGAAATGGAGTCCAGGGGGATCAAGAATAACCACTTTACTTTATAGTATGATACCATTCACAACATTGAACAAGTAATACGAAGAAAAAAAAAAGTGAAAGATAAGTTTTTCATGTGTGATCATCAAAGTAATGAAGCAATAAAGAAAAAGCATGCATTGCATAAATACCATGCGAGGTGATCAAGGCATTTGAGGGACAGTTTAAGGAACCAGAGAGAAGACATCGCTTGTGAGAGTCAATTGTTGGTGTTGTGTTTTCTTCTTAGGACAGAGGAAGAGGAAGAAAGAGAGAATATGAGAAAGGTTGGAGCAGAGAAAGAACATGAATCGGTAAAATAAAGATAGAGACGGAAGGAAGTCTTCGTGAGGAAGTCAAGCGCTGGCAAAGTGGAAAACCAAGGGACAAGTCACAACTTAGTACAGTCTCGCAATACTTTAATCATATTTTGGTAACAAAGATTTATTTTTTATTATTTTAATCCTTTGGTTCATTTGAAAAAAAAATAACTTACACTAATTCGAAGTTCCATAGGTAAGTAAAGGCAAAAATTTTGAGGAGTCTTACCAATAATTAACATGGACACCTTCTAACTTTATTTTTTTTATTATTGAAATAATTTAAAAATATACTCTCTTTTTTCTTGCACACTTTCCTTTATTAATTCAAATTCATTAAAAATTATAATTAAATTTATTGAATAAAAAACGAGATTTACGTTATTTTAGAATTTGTGATAAATTAATAAATTTAAAAAGTGAATTAGAAAATATTGTTAACAATTTTCAATAAATAATTTGTTCTCTTTTTTTCCTTTATTTTTTGTTTTTCTTTCCAAAATTAAAGTCGATATTTTTTTTATAAAAAAATAGTGTTTTTTCAAATTATCATTTTATTGTTTTATTTACATGAAAAATATTAAAAAAAAGGATTTGATTTCCTCGTATTTCATTCCACGCCTTTTAATTCAAGTTTATTTGTTTTTTCAAAATGGTAATGGATTAGAAATTATTTTGAATATATTTTTAAAAATAGCTATTACAAAATAAATAATTTTATTATATGTTATATTTTATAACTTAACAATAATATACAATATTTTTACATTTGTTGTATATTTTTATTAATTTTTTATATTTATATTATCTTTTAAACTTAATTTATGATTTAAATTGATTTTCTTTATATAACGTATATAAAATTAACATATTAAGTATAATTTTTATTGGTATAAATAAAAATATCGGTAATTACGACTACAAAATTTGATTTATGAAAGGAAAAAGAAACTAGATAAAGTTCTTTTAAGTGTAATTAGTGTTGCTTTTCTATAAGAAGTAGAATTTCATCTTGATAACAGATAATTTGTATGATAAAGATGTGAGATGTCCATTAAAAGATAGATAAATTATTAAGATGAAATTTTAATTCTAATTGGAGTAATACCAAAAATATTCAAGGAATTGTATTTTTTTTTGTGTATTTTTTTTCTCGGGAATAAGGAATTGTATATCTAAGTTTTGTCTAAAACTAATAGCATGGTTAACAAATTAGTTTTTAGATTTAACTACAATACATAGTACAAAACTTATATTGAGAAAAAATAAAATAAATAAATACTTAATTTCAATTTTGAATTTGTAAGAATGTGACAGTGTAATTTTTAAAAGATAAAAAATTAAAATTTTATCTTTTGAATTTGAATTTGTAAATAAATTTATTCTACCGTTCATCTGGAAAAAGTACGACTAAAATGTGATATGCAATCTTGGATTTTTACTAACTAATTCATAACCGTTGGATTTATTAATTAACGACTAGATTTGTTTCCTTTCTTTTTTTTTTTTTTACTTTTCCATCTCTACCCCTATCTCTTCTCCGAATTCTTATCCTCTCCTTCCTCCTTATCTCCTTCTTGAACCTGTTGCGCTTCAAAAGGTTCTCAAACCTCAGTCGATCAACAGCAACGAACTTCACATCTTGCTTTGATTTCGTCTTTTGGGTTTTAGATTCTACCCCACACTTTGTTTCTAATCTTCTTCTTTTTGCTGCTTTCAGCTACAACATAATAATCACCTAAGCCTTCTCTGTTCATTGCTCAATTGCTTCCCTCACAGACACATTCTCATTTTAATCTCAACAAAATCTATAATGCGTAGGTTTTTTTTTCTCTGTCACAAGTCACAACAGATCACAATGACTCTGCATGTTTATTGATAAGGGTAACATTCAGATTTTAAGCTAAGACATGACTTATTCTTATAAGATGAAAATTGTCACATACTTATATATTTTAATTTAGAAAGTGCTTTGAAGTGAAAAGAAATGACTTCTTCTCATTTATATTTTACACTCTCAATTTAGTTCTTGTTTACGTCATTTTTATCCTGGTTCCACATGCTCACATGAATGAGAATGAGCAATTTGGAGCAGCGTGAGCTACTTTGAGGACAAGGTTGAAGAGAGACATAACATGGGTGCCAAAGGAGAAAGGAAAGACTGCTACATGTTTATTTTCCATTGAGTTTGACATATAATTGTTGAGGTAAAACTGAGTGGAGAAAGATCAATAAAATCAGTAGAAGGCAAATGTAGACAGAGATTTCTTGTGTTGGTATCCTACGCTAGACAAAGATTAATCTTTTCATGTACCCAGATTCATGTAAGAGACTAATTTTTCTTCATATATCTTATTTCATATACACAAATTTGAAAATCAAATCTTTAATAGCATATTTGAAAATATAGTTATCTCTAGACCATACTATTTATGATGATAAATAAGGAAAGATATATTGAAGGATCTTATTTGTATAGGTGATCACGAGATTAACACTGGGGCAATGAGGAAATAAATAGAATGAATGAAATTAAGATAAATAATTGGTTATATTGGGTATCCACGTTGCCTTTAGGACAAAAAAGGGTTAGTTTAGAAAAATAACGATCGTTTACAAATTTCAAGCGTATATCTCTTCTCATCATATAAGCAAGGAAATTAGTCGTGGTGGATCCACTCTCTCCACTTAATTTTCAGACTGTTTCCAAAGTGGTACCAAAAAGAGTAAATTCATTTTGTTCATTAAAGGCGTGTCGAGTTCCTAGCGTTGTATTCTAGTTAGTTGTAGACACTTCCAAAGCCATCAATTTAATCAAATGCGCAACACCTAACTGCTGCTAAATTCAACACATACCTTTTATGTCTACGTAAGAAATGGGTCCAATGTTCTAGTCTTCTAGATGGGTATGTATTTTTGCATTCGTTAAATAATAATAATAATAATAATGAGTTTTTTAAAAAAAAAATTAGCAAATGATATTTTTACTAAGTAAAAAAAATATTTGCTTTATGTTTTAATTCATAATTTTGTAAAATTATACTTTAATATTTAAAAATTAGTTGTAGTATGAAATAAGTTAATTCAAACATACTTGTAACCTTACCAAGTTTAATGAAATTACTCATTTTTTATTCATATAAATTAAAAACACTATTAAAGGATTTATATAATCTTATTTATACATTTTATTCAACCAATTAAGTTAAATTATCTTTATAACAAAATTACTTGTTTAAATATTTAATACTCCATTTGGACTAAAATACAAGAAAAAAAGCATGTCATGAACTAAAATATATACAAAATTTAAGCAACTTCCTCCTATTTAATGGCAACACCTCCAAAATTCCTTCATTTAAGTAAAGTTTTATTTCCATCAACCTTTTTTTTTTCCTATACAATTAAATTTAAATGGAATTTAGGAACTAATTTTTTTTTATCAAGACTATTAAAATTAAATGATATTAGTTTATTTTTTTTAATAAGCATGAATCCTTTTTCTTTTTTTTTTATATTTCAAATGGATTACTTATTTGTTAAAAAATTATTTCTCGATCAATGAATAGTGTCATTATATTTAATCACTACTAATTAAACTAATTAATTCTATGAGTATTTTTTGAATAAAATTTAAATTTATGATAATATTACTTTAAATAAATTAATTTAACTATTTGTATTATACTTGATCAATTTTATATTTGTTTATCTATATATATACAAATGGCCGACTTATTTTAGGTTCTTGTTAGGGAACTAATCGAATCATTCCATTGATATTCATGTGAAAAAACACACACACACACAAAACATAAAAGTTAACTACAATAACAACTTACCCGATAATTTATTCAAGTTATACATCATTTTGATATTTTTGAAATAAAATAACCCATGTAAAAAAATATTTTTAAGATCTAGAAATTACTTCCACCAGAGTGTCGAAATCCTGTGCAGCTTGCCCTTCAGGCCTACCTGCATCTTCCACAGTCTTCTTCACCTTAAGAGCATTGTCTCTAATCTTCTTCCCCTCTTGATTCACCAAAATCAAATCCAAGCTTTTCACCAATCCATTTTTTGTGAACACCTTACCTTCCATTATGACACCAATCTCCCAAACATCTTCTATCACTCTTGCAGCCACAACTTGATCCCCAAAGAATGGCTTGCAGATCATAGGAACACCACTGGAAACACTCTCAATAACAGAGTTAGCTCCACAGTGAGTCACAAAAACTCCTACAGAATCATGTGCCAAAACTTGTGTCTGTGGAGCCCAAGACACTATTTTCCCATGCTTTTTGGTTCTCTCAACAAATCCATTTGGCAAAAGACCAATTAGACCTTCCTTCAGTGACCAAAGAAATGGAAATCCACTTTCTTCGAGTGCCTCTGCCACTGCCACAAGCTCGTGTGGAGGAGGTGCCACCACAGTCCCAAAGCAAACATAAGCCACTGATTTAGAATTCTTCGTATCCAACCATGACAAGCATCCACTTGAATCTGTGTCAGATGGTGGCAATAACGTGGAAGGAAGTGGAACAACATAAAGCAAAGATTGCAACTTGGATCTCATGTCTTGTACAAACAAAGGTGGCTCCAACTCCTCAAAGAAATTCATAACTACTACCTTAGCTTGAGGTAGCACCTTACCTAGTGAATTTAGTTCCCTTGCAAAAACTGTTTCTTTTTCTCCCACATCGAGCAGATCCTGTGGCATGTCTTCAACACGCAGCTTCGACAACCCGGGAAGGAAATCCAAGGTTGTGTTCCCAGCATGGTTTGCACAGTGCTGACGTATCAATTCAGTGTAGAAATATAGAGAGAGTGAGCATGAATTGGGAAGCCAAAGTGCAATCCAAGGAACATTGAGGGTCTGAGCCACAAAGAGAGAAGAGGTTACAAAAGCATCTGCAACGATGCATGTGACTCTCTTCTTTGTCTCTGCTTCCGCAAGTTCTATACCTTTGTGCAAGTTCTCAGGACCAGTTTGGAGAAAAAGATTCAACTTTTCAGTTGGGTTTTTGCCTAGGACGTGACCCTCTGGGATTCCATCGCTTATGCTATAGGCCTTGATGTTATTTGGGATGTGGGGTTTTGGGAAAAGGATTGCATTGGATTTGTCTGTGCCAATGAATGAGAATGAACAATTTGGAAGGGAATGAGCTAGTTTGAGGACAAGGTTTAAGAGAGGCATAAGGTGGCTGCCAAAGGGGAAAGCAAAGACTGCTACGTGTTTGTTTTGATGATCCATTTGAGGTTTGGTACACTTTGCAAGGTGAAGGTTAAGATAGAGAAAGATGAAGGCAAATTAATGTTGAAATTGTGGTGTTGGAATTCAACCAAAGGGGGGGATTTTATTTGTTTCTGAAACTGAATCACAGCAACAATTACGAACCTTTGCCCTCAGGTACTAACTGACGGTAACGATAAACTAACACTTTTAACCAAAGACTATCTCAATTTTAAATATTTTAAAAGTTATAAAAACCTAATTAAATTTTTATTACAATAATATTATTAAAATAAAACTAAGAAATTACCTAACGGGTAAATCAACTTACATTAGATTATCCTAATTTTTAAGTTAAAGTCCTAGATATAAAAAGAATTTATCAACTTACAGTGATCTCTTAAAACTCAAATATAATTGTTACATGATCTATAAAATAAAGTAAAACTCAAAAAATAATAGTAAAAATATGTAAAGTATTACACATTTTTTATCATAAAAATAGATTTTAAAGATGATATAATTATTTTATATTAAATTTTACTTAATTTAACTTTTTTATAATTTTGACTCAATTTTAATTCTTTAATATACTAGTAATATTTAATTATTAGTATTTGTTTGACTACAGCTCTACAAACGCGAATGAAGAATCATAAATTCGTGGCTTTAAGTAACGCTACGATTAGAACAAAACCATAATGGAACAGTGAATCAGTGAATGCCAACCCTCGCTGAATCGCAGTACTCACCACCGCATGTAGTAGACTTGTACGTCTAACGTGAAACCAACCACCATTCTCACATAAATCACGTTGGATACTTACCTCTCGACGATTTTGTTTGTTAATTAATATTTATTAATTATTTAAATTAAATACTTTAAACTATAAATATAGTTTCCGTAGAGATTATAAATTTAATCATAATATTTGACTAGTTGATAGAATTGTGTAATAACAACTTTTATTTTAAATGACATTATCTAGTTTTTTAATTTTCATGACAAAAGAAACACAAATAAAAAGTATTAGGCTGATAATATAGTTGAGTCCAATTATCAAGTACTCCAAGTTACTTTGGGACTTAAATATAAATAAAAATAATTAATTTTACGTTGATTTAGAAAATTAGTTAATATTATTTAATTTTATTAATCACATTTAAAAATAGTTTTTTTTATTGAAATTTGATATCAAAAATAAAAATGATTTATTGAAATTAGAATCACAATAAATTGAAGCTATTTATGGGATGATATCATTAAATAGAACTAAATAGTTAAAATTTACTTATATTTAAATAAAAAACTTTTTATTGTTTATATTAATGTTGGAAAGTAATATATACTAGTACGGTATAAAAAGACTTTTTTATTGCTTAATTTTTTATTAACACGGTAGAACTTTTTATTGCTTAATTTTTCATTAACATGTTGGTTGTGGCATATCAATTAAAGTGTCAAGGGAAAAGGATGAGGGTTTGGAAACTAGAAGTTCCACCATGTTGGGATCCCTTCTTAATTGGAGAGGTTCTATAAAATTTTAGAGCTTTCTAGAAGAGTGTAGAATTTTCTAGAATGTCCTGGAGAACTCTAGAGTATTGTAGAACTCTCTAGAAACTTGTGGAAGAATGTGAAAACTTCTAGAATATTCTGGAGATGTGTGAAACCTTCTGAAACCTTATGAAAGAATATGAAAGGGAGTAGAAGAGTGTAGAGACTCCTAGAATGTGTGGAGCATTCTAGGATACAAGTAATCTCCATCATTCATTGTGGAGGTGGAGTGGTATAAATAAGGGTAAGAGCCTTTATTCCTATCCATCCAAGACAAGAGTGAATCCACTTCTTAAAGTGAGAAAGTTAGAAAGTTATAGAGATTATTTGAGAAAGAAGATAAATAGTTTGGAAAGTCTCTATCTATCCTCAAGCTTGAGTGAGCCACCATAAAATGAATCAATTTTGTAAATATATCCTTGTAACTCTACTATCATTTCGTATAGTGGAAGAATCTCCATATTGAAAAATTATAATCGTATGCTCCCATTACTATTTTTAATTACTAAATGTCTATCTTAAACTTTAATAAGGGAGAAAGTTTAAGTTTTCCCAACACACCAAAAGAAAAAAACTTTCTTTGGCGAATGTGTAGAGGCAAAACCTTCAATGACGTGGGATTGCAAATGTTGGTCTTTGCTTTGTGTGGGTTTTTGCCTAAGGGATGACAAGGGTAATTTTGTGTTCGTTGCAAGTAAATGAAGGAGAGGCGTTGGCTCTCATTGATATGGACATTCAAGATGTATTGTCAGCAGCTGTTTTCTTGTGTTAATAGAAATCATTATAGTTTGATTCTTTATCTACTAAACTTTAAAGTTTGTGCTGTTAGGAGATAAACAAATTTTGTAACTCATAACCTAGCTAGAACTGCAATTGGTCCCCGATTTTTTACTTCTGCACCTCATTGTATTGCTGATCAGATTGCTAAAGAAATAATGAGTCTTCTTCTATAATATATATATATATAAAAGAAGACCGAAGACCTTTATTATATTGAGCTACTGAGTTATATCAAGGAGTTTCATCATATATGTGCAAGCAAACCTTAGAGGTCAAAGACAGGACAATCATTCTTACATTGTCAATTTTCCCCATATATCTCTTAAAAAAGAGAACGTTTCTCCTTAACTATATATATAATTTAATCCAAAAGAGCTACTTGAATGAAATAAGACAAACATTTGTATCTAACAAAAAAAGCATACATTCGATACCTCATTCGTTTTTTAGAGTGAGATAAATAAAAGTATTTTAATAAACACTCTCTAAACCTGAATTAAAGATTTTCCTACTTGCACTAGGACATGATTTCCTCTTCTAAATTATCTTCAACAAAGAAAAAAATACACAATTTTAGTATTAATTTTACTTTAATTCATAAGGAAACACTTAAAAAAATGAAAAGGAAGCATATTACACTCCATGTAAGTATCTTATGAATTTCATTTCATATATAGAAAATCAGAGAGTGAACGAATCATAAATTCATAGCTTTACCGAATAACAACCAGTATATCATTGGATTTTATGCATTTATGGTTTCATAAGACAAGTAACTTCACAATTGAATGGGAACATTTAATGGCGAATGTAGAGGAAAGTAGGGCAACGAGGCAACCACCATTTGAAGAGAATGAGTGGGATACTTACCGTAATCAACAACCATTCTCATATGAAACACGTTCGATACTTACCTCTGGACGATACTTCCGATTTCCAACTCCAGATCAGAGAGGTAATTAATAAAAAAGATTAAGCAAAGAAGGAATCACGCCGTTGCCCGCTACTTTCAATAAATCTGCCATAATTGTACATTAATTCTAGATTTTAGATTACCTTAATGACCCAGAAGTTTAACTCAGTTAATTAAACAGTGATACCAGTTATTGTAAATCTTTTATATATTCGATCTTTATAAATAAAATAAATTTACCTTAATGGATATAATTATTTTTTTTGTATAACAAATTAAATTGCCAACATAAAAATTGTATGATTGCCTAATACATCATATATTTAATTTTGTTAGTGTACAAAATATGCATTACATTATTAATATAAATCTTAAATATTTATATTAACAGTTTAATTTTCCTTTGACGATATTATATTAATAAAGACAATTCTAACATTTAAGTATCTATAGAAAAAGAACAAACTAAATTTTAAAGAATAATATTATTATTCTTATTTCGCATTCATAATAATATTTAAAATAAGTAATATAATTACTAATTAATGAGGATTGGTCTAGCAAAAGATGTTAGTGTCTCATGTGACAGACCAAAGTTCAAAATTTTGCTAGGAAAGCTATCCACATTTAGTACTTTAGTACTTGATTAGTTAATGTGAAAAATAAGGATTATATATATATATATATATATATATATATATATATATATATATATATATATATATATATACCGAATAAGGATTGTATGTTTAGACTATATATCAAATCGTATTTGAATGATCATTATTTTTTAAAAATGAACATTACCCTTTTTTCAGTAGTCAAGTGACAATATTATAATATTGATCATCTTAAAGATATGATTGTATAGTCTAAATTGATATTTTTTATTTCTTACAAAAAAAAGAAACAGAAAAGACATTGGACTGAGAATAGTAGTTGGGTCCAATTATCAAATACGTATATTTGCTAAGTATACCTCTCCCTTCCCTTTATATTTTTTATTACCAATTATACCCTTTTATTTATTGAAATACAGTTCTGAAAATTAATTTTCAGAACAAGATATGACAATTCTGAAAAGTAATTTTTGGAATCATGTTTTAACAAATACATAGTTCTAGAATCTACTTTGTAAAACAACATATATCAATTCTAGAAATTAATTTTTGGAATTATGTGTATCTTGTTAAAATATAGTTGTGAAAATTACTTTCCAACACAACATATATAAATTCTGGAAAGTAATTTCTACAACTGATATATATTGTTTTCAAAAGTGATTTTTGGTAGTCATAAACAAACTCAAATATAAGATATCAAACGTATCTCTCATAAATGCTTAAAATCAGTTACTTACTCTCATCCCTAATTCCTTGTAGACAAGGAGGGATAATCACTTCCAATATTTTAGCCAAACAATCAGCGATCTTGTATCTGTTTAAGGCCCAACTCGATCACCATAAGCAACTGAGCGTGGACCATGAACTCACTAAATACTCTATCTTACTTGGGACAATTGCTTCCTGCACCTTCAGACTTGTTTCCTTGGTCACCTTCAGACCAGGAAGCAATTTCCTTGGTCATTATTCCTAGACAAATATATTTACATTTCAAAATATTTGTATATCGGATGACCTTAAACATTGTTCCACTCTAAACCCATAAAATACTAAACTGGTTTTGCCAATTGATAAAATTATCAGGTAATTTGTTTCACATAACTACCTAATGTTTAACCCTTTTTTTTTATGAATCACAGAAAGCATAAAACAAAAGAGAAACTATTGCACTAACACTCTATTTGAAACAACTAAGTTTAGAAGAAAGGATAACAAAAAGAACATAAAACGAGACTTTTTTTACTTTCTTTCCACGGTTTGAAACACTAGATAAAGTGAAGGAGGACTAAAATATATTAATAGTCCCTTAACTTGTTTTCTTTAAATTAGTTTTATGATTTTTAAAAATTCTAAAAATATAATGTTAGGCTAACAAATAACTTATTTGTCGGCCAACATTATATTTTTGAGATTAATGCCTATGGTGTAAAAACATATATACAGTGCATAATTGTTGAGATGAGTTGTTTATCATAATTTTGTAAGTCTTAGAATTTTATATAAATTTAAACATTCTACATGAAAATTCATTCAAATATAAAGGTTATTGAAGTGAGTGATTAATTTAATTCTACAGGTCTTATAATACTTAAAAAACATTCTATTTATGATATTAATTTATTAAGCAAAGTCAAGTCATCTCCTCCCGTGGAGAAAAAAATTAAACAATATTGTTTACAAATTAAACACTCATATAAACACTGTCAATGAAGATATTTTAAAATAATTTTATATTGTCATCTAACTATTTTTTTATTATCAACCTTTAATATCTATATTAATAGGATAATTTTATTAGATAAAAGATATCTATAAGATAAACTTTAAACCTAATATGTGATTTTTTTAGTCGAGATATATAATAAATTATTATTGTATATTTATGAGCAAATTAAACTAATCACATTTGAGGTTTTATATACAAACATGATCTATTTTTTAACCATCACAATAACCTTGTAGGCAGTGTTAGCGTGTAATATATAAGAGAATCTAAGTGTAAAAACAAAATCACCCGTCTCACTCTTCATGTCTCACTTAGTGTCCACCAATTAAAACTTGCCGCATCAATTAAAAACTACACATGATTTCACTTGAATTAGTTCTATACAGTGACTTTGGGGGCACCAGCTGCAGTTATCTATCTATCAGTGAAGATAAGGCATTGTTTGTATCCCAAAAGCCTTCTGATTCAGGCATGTGAATGAAGTTCTGCCATTGACATTAATTTGATAATGTAATTCGATATATATAAGATAATTTATTTGACAACGGACAAAACTAAATAGTTAATTTGATGAAAACTTTGCAGAGTTTTGCACAACATTCTTTATCACATCATTATGCCAGGAAAAGACACCAAAGATCATCTATCATCAAAAGGACAAATTTTGTATAAACGGGTTGATGATATCAGGAACCTTGAACTTAATTTCATTTTTTTTTTTATTTGAAACATTTGTTTGTGTTTCAATGTTTGATGAGAAAAAAACAGAGTAGTCAGTAGGTTTGGGGTTGGAGAAGTTGGAGTCATGGAGGGAGTAGAGGGAGTAGAGGGGAAGAGAGCGACAACAGTACTAGCAGAAGAAATTAGGACAAATGGGATGAGAATGAAAAAGAACAAGTCTTGTGAAAGTCAAGTGTAGATTTTAATTGACAGTAAATGAGAAAGGAAAAGTGAAATTGGTAATTTCGCTAAGTGTTAACATATAAGAAGATGTTAGTGTTTCAAACATAAATGATTTTAGTGTAAGAAATATGAATAGAAAAAACAACAATGTTATATATAATTTGAAAAAAAAAACTCAAGAGAGGAGAATCGAGTATAATTTATTATATATTTATATATAAAAATCAGAATTTTTATACAATTTTAAAAAAGAGTGTATTTTTTTTGGAAGGAGGGGGCCTGCCTCCCTTGAATCTCCCTTGTCCATGGTATCAAATTCAACCCGGGAGGGATTCGGGAATCTGAAAACAATTGCATTAGGACATCTTCACGTTTATTGCCACTTTTAATTATTTTTTTTTATGTTTATGTTTATGTTTACTATTTGTTTTTTTTTTAAATATTTTCATATGGTGGAAATAGAATGTAAATTCTTTTGTTAAATAAATTTTTTTTATTTATATAAACATAACAGAAACTTATGCTATTATATTAAATCTTTGGACTACAAAACTTTTGCTTTTATTATTACTTCTATTCGGTTAAATTTTGTTTCAATAATGATTGTTAATGAATTATTATACTAATAATCTATTTAAGATGAGATCTCACTCTCCCCAATCCTTAGTTTTGCATATACTTGTCTAGATTCTCTTAATGTTTTGTTAAACATGATTTTTGTAGGTACCTTCGAGTGTAGGTTGTATGTTTCCTAAATGATAAAAAAATAGTAATAGTCTATCTTGTCTTATTTAATAAATATACTAATCGTTATTTTTGTAAAATTAATTAATTCACGTTAAAAAATGTCTTAATTATCCACAAGAAAAATAGGTAAGCTTGACAAATAAATACGTACTCACATACACCATTTTGATTTTGATGCGAGATTACTTTGAGGGAAAATATGAATACAAGTATAGATATTATATGAGATATTTAAGTGAGAATGATATGAGTATCAAAGTATGCACATACTTGTACCCGTCATATTACATTTTTTTTTAACAATATATATATAATTTTATTATTAACATTTTTGAAAATATAAATCAATTAGATTAATAATTAAATAACAAACTTAAAAATATACATTTAACTAAAATATAATTGAATTCTTAATTTTTTTTAACTTTAATTTATTTCTTATACATTATATTTATATATTGTTTGAATTAAAATATACTTTAAAACTTAATATATAACTTATTTAAAAATATGTAAGTAAAATAAAAGTATAAAAAAAGAACATAATAGATTATCTCCAATTATATCCAAACCTAATAAATTTGGACAGGTACAAAGATGAGTATTAAAAATTTTAAATTCATCTATTTTATATTAATACTTGTAATCGTCAAATCAGTTGTCATCCCTACAAATATAGAATCCAAATATCATAAAAAAGTATTTTCATATTTCTTTTGTATCTGTATAAAATGAAATATACAATAAATATAAATTATTGTTTTTTTTTAATAAATATGAGATTCTCTCCTTTTATAGAATGATTATAAACTAGCATCATGAATACGAATAAAAAAATAAAAAAATAAAACTATAATCATGAATTATACGTAGCAGAGATCCTTTTTTTGGTACGGACAGAGATCCATATTTTCTAAAGCATCATATTAACATTTAATGACGAGTGAGGTTTTATGAGAAAGAAACGAAAAAAGACAAGTACATTTGCTTTAACGCTTTACAAACTTCCTCTAATTCTGCGTTATTGATTTATAGTAGAAATATATCTTTAAAAACCAAAACGTTACCTTAAGTTCTGCCTTTCGTATACTAATGAGATTGTTAATTAATAAATGTATATCACAGCGAGCATCCCCAAGATCATAATAAATTATAGATTTAAATATATTTTTCATACTTAAAAAATAGATTATTTTTATATTAATAATATCTCAAATTTATTTTTCTTGGTCAATTATTTATGGAGTCATGTCGTTATTTAGTTACCCACCCTGTCAGTGAAGTAGCTTGACTCACTCTTTCTATTTCCAAATCACGTTTTCCACGCCACTCTCTTCCTCTCCAGCCGCTGTCTAAATCCACGATCCAATGCAACGCGCTTCTGGGATACACCCTCAACAGGGACCTCAAAGTCTCCGCATCTCGTACCCCGCCCTCACCTCCACCGGTTCATGCATCGCCGCAGCTGACAAGTTTTTTATTTTATTTTATTAGTTAATGAAAATGATGATTTGATTTAAAAAAAACATAAATAATAAATGATATCATGATTTTAATTTGAATACGTGTTAAATAATTACGCTTAATTTCAATCTTACACTGAGGTATGACAAATATTAAATTGAAATATAAAATATTTTTTTTCCTAATTGGTCAAAAATAAATTTAAGGTAATAATTTATTTTTGAAGTATGAAAACCTATATAAGTATGCAAGTGTATATTATAATAAAAAGGCAAAAACCGAAAGATTTGTAACTACTTAAAGTTGAAACAGATCGTCATCCAGTTAAGTTAACAACAAATTCCACATTAGCACCATGGAATATTGTTACTAATTCATATCACTTTCATGAACCCATTCATTAGGAATTTTACCCCGTAGGCCAACATTCCGGGTACATTCATTTTTCTATATATTAATGAAACGAAAAAATCTTTCTCCCTAATTTTAGCATTAGCAACTCAGTTTTGCTAAGGAAAAATGAATATAATTGCAAAAGCCACTTTTTGGTCAAAACCAAGGGTCACTTTGTTGTGACAAAATTAGAGGAAGGACAACCTCGTCATGACACAAAAAACGTTGCCACTGTGGTAACCTCCCACCTCCCTTTATTATAAAACCCACCCAAGTTGTTGTTGGTTCCCACAAACTCACTTCACCTGTTTCGTGCAAAAACAAGTTGTCTCTCTACACTCCCTCATTTTCTCTCTCTAGCTTTTTAGAGAGAGAAAGATCATATCCCAGAAGAAGAAGAAGAAGAAGAGTCTGAAAACATGGAGAAGAAGAGATTTGGTGTGTTGATGTGCGCAGAGGATTCAGAGTACGTGAAGAAAGTGTACGGAGGATATTCTGGAGTTTTCGTGAGAATGCTGGCGGAGGAGGGAGAGACATGGGACGTGTACAAGGTGGCGTGTGGGGATTTTCCTGATGAAGATGACTTGGGTCTCTATGATGGCTTTGTGATCACTGGGAGTTGCAGTGATGCACATGGCAACGACACATGGGTGAATGATCTCCTCAACTTGCTCCGCAAACTCGATTCCATGAACAAGAAAATCCTCGGAATTTGCTTCGGCCACCAGGTACGTTCTTCCTGCATGTTTCAATTTAAGTTAAAAGATCTCAATAGTATTTCTATTCTCAAAACAATCATTTTTTTTATCATAATTTTTCTCTTCTTTTTTTTAGTATTTCTATCAAGATAATCTTATAATTTCTTTCTAATTTTGTATTGAAGTTCATAATTGTGTATTTGAAAAATACTTTTCATGGCCTGCATTATTTTTGTCCAATCGTGGACTTACATCAAACACCAGCATTTTTTAGTTACACGTTTAATTTTGTCATTTTTAGCCTCGATATAATTGGTTTTTTTATATAATAAAGAAAGTTTAATTAGTTAGAAAATTGGAAGCAATGGATGAACATTTTTTAATTTTTTAATTCTCGATTGTTGAGCTGTGCGTACATTGCGCTAAACCTACGGTACAAGTGGTCCACGAGAAATATATATATATATATATATATGGGGGCTAAACATATATACCGATTTGAACATATGGTTACTGTAAAGTGCTAGGTCTCACTCACCTTAGGCATTTGTGCTGGTATAAATACTTGAGCCTGATATTTAAAGATTCGATTAATAAAATTTCAACTTGTCCATGTTTTCCATACCATAAGTCATAAGAAATCACCCTTTGAAATTAGCTAATTTGCAAGTGGTTATATCATTCGCGTTGCGGCACTAGACTTGGACTTTTGACCCTTTTTTTTCAAGTTATAAATTTTATATTTATGTCAAACTTTTTCTTATACTCATTACATTTATATATTTATTATTCTTCCTGACTCTTTTTTTAAAGGGTGTACAGTACATATATGCCTTGAAATAATGTCAAAAGATCTTATCTGTACAACACTTTTGTCCTGCATTTCACATCCTTACTAGGCGATATCTCATCTATGTAAGATTTAATTTGTATACTAAAAACTGTCCCAATTGATAAAAGTTGATCTATACTTGACCAAAATAAGAAAGAGTTAATTTGAATAAAAAATAGTGACGATGCAGCGGTTGTCGCCTTGTCGGTTTCTATTTATCTCTATTCTTATTAATGGTTTACTATTGTTTATTTCTCTTGAAGAATGTTTTACCACCTTTCGCAACATCAAATTCTCTGAAAAAAGTGTCATACTCAACAGTGGACCACTATGATGCGATTGTCACATGCATCATTTTAAGATTACCATGTGATATGGCATACATCGCATAATTAATTAATTAGGTGCGTGCGTGTATATAATGAAAATAATTAAAGATGATGTTTATTTTGATCAGATACTTGGGCGTGCATTGGGAGGGAAGGTGACTCGTTCTCCTACTGGATGGGACCTTGGTGTCAGAACCATAACACTGTCACCATCTTTGCCATTTGCTTTGATTTCTCTTGATCTTCCATCAAGGCTTTCCATTATCGAATGCCACAGGGATGAGGTGTGTATCATATTATTAATTTCAATTAATTAAAAATGGTTATATATAACTGCCTCACATTTTTTTTTATATATCGTAACATGATTAATAATTAATTAACCGATGATGATTTTTCCATTGTATCATCAAAATAGATCCGAGAGCTACCTGCCAAGGCAGAGGTGATTGCTTGGTCGGATAAGACTGGAATTGAAATGTTTAGGTATGGAGATCACATTATGGGAATCCAAGGTCACCCTGAGTACTCCAAAGACATTCTTTTTCACCTTATTGATCGTCTCATTCAACGCAATTACATCATAGTATGTCCATCTTCCTCTCACTTCTATTAAAAATTAGATATTACTTACTTAACCAGTAGTTACATATAACTTTCAAAATAGTTAAATTTATAAATTTGCATATATAATAATTTATAATTGATTGAGAGTACTAAAGCATTATACATTTGTTATTTCATATACTATTTTTTCTAAAAGTTATACACAATAAAATTAAGTCCCACGTGACATATTATTGGCTAAGTGCTAAGAGTGGGTCATGTTTTGAATGTCAGGATGTTTTCGGTAAGCAAGCAAGGGACAGGGCTGCATTGTGGGAGCCAGATAGGGAAGCTTGGAAGAAACTCTGTGTCACTTTTTTGAAGGGTCGATTGTGACATAAAAATGGCATTGAAAAGAGGAGTTATAGTTCTGCTAAGAAGCGATAATATTAAAAAGTAGTCGTATGGATGAGGGTGATCGATCTATACATAAAAGTTATAGGTTGGTGGCACTAATGTGATCTGGCATATATATGCACGGCTTTGCACTGTTAATTATTAGATGGCTTTGTTAGGTTGCCAGCCATTAAGTGTTGATGGGGCATTCTATCTAAGCTCAACTAAATCAATGATCAAATAATTATATACAGCAATAAAATGTTTCACTTTTCTCCCCCGTTTAATTGAATTGGAATTCTCTTAGTAATATTTTACAAACACGTGGTGGCTGGTCAAAGCAGAAAAACCGTTGTATGTGAATATTATACGATCGAC